>NC_090187.1:130000-132500 GCF_024679245.1 Pseudorasbora parva | reverse complement strand
AGCTGAAGATCTGACTGAGAAGGGTTCTGGAGGACACATCTCAGACAACACACACACACATCTCAGACACACAACACACACACACACACACACACACATCTCAGACACACAACACACCCACACACACACACACACACACACACACATCTCAGACACACAACACACACACACACACATCTCAGACACACAACACACACACATCTCAGACACACAACACACACACACACACACACACACACACACACACACACACACACACACACACACACATCTCAGACACACAACACACACACACACACACACACATCTCAGACACACAACACACACACACACATATCTCAGACACACAACACACACACACACATCTCAGACACACAACACACGCACACATCTCAGACACACAACACAACACACACACACATCTCAGACACACAACACACACACACATCTCAGACACACAACACACACACATCTCAGACACACAACACACACACACATCTCAGACACACAACACACACACACATCTCAGACACACAACACACACACAAACATCTCAGACACACGACACACACACACACACACACATCTCAGACACACAACACACACACACACATCTCAGACACACAACACACACACACACACACACACATCTCAGACACACAACACACACACACACACATACACACACACACACACACACACACATCTCAGACACACAACACACCCACACACACACACACACACACACACACACATCTCAGACACACAACACACACACACACACACATCTCAGACACACAACACACACACACACACACACACACACACACACATCTCAGACACACAACACACACACACACACACACACACACACACACACACACACACATCTCAGACACACAACACACACACACACACACACATCTCAGACACACAACACACACACACATCTCAGACACACAACACACACACACACACACACACACACACACACACACACATCTCAGACACACAACACACACACACACACACACATCTCAGACACACAACACACACACACACACACACACACATCTCAGACACACAACACACACACACACACACACATCTCAGACACACAACACACACACACACATCTCAGACACACGACACACACACATATCTCAAACACACAACACACACACATCTCAGACACACAACACACACACACACATCTCAGACACACAACACACACACACACACACACATCTCAGACACACAACACACAACACACACACATCTCAGACACACAACACACACACACACGTCTCAGACACTGAACACAACACACACGTCTCAGACACTGAACACAACACACACATCTCAGACACACAACACAACACACACATCTCAGACACACAACACAACACACACATCTCAGACACACAACACACACGTCTCAGACACTGAACACAACACACACGTCTCAGACACTGAACACAACACACACGTCTCAGACACTGAACACAACACACATGTCTCAGACACTGAACACAACACACACGTCTCAGACACACAACACAACACACACGTCTCAGACACTGAACACAACACACACGTCTCAGACACTGAACACAACACACACATCTCAGACACACAACACAACACACACATCTCAGACACACAACACAACACACACATCTCAGACACACAACACACACGTCTCAGACACTGAACACAACACACACGTCTCAGACACTGAACACAACACACACGTCTCAGACACTGAACACAACACACATGTCTCAGACACTGAACACAACACACACGTCTCAGACACACAACACAACACACACGTCTCAGACACTGAACACAACACACACGTCTCAGACACTGAACACAACACACACGTCTCAGACACAGAACACAACACAACACACACGTTTCAGTGTTTGTGCTCAGATGAGCTGCTGGGAAAGGGTTGAATGAGAAACAGTTGCCATGGCAATAGTGACAGCCGTATGAAGACTGAGAGGAGACACACACACACACATCCACACCCACACACTCTCACACACACTCTGTGTTTTTAGGCCATACGCCAGGCATTATCACTATATTTAGATTGCAGAATGAGCCTCCACTGTCCCAGAGTCAGGCTTTAGTTCTTCTTTTGTATTTCTCCTTAAACACCAACACACACACACGCGCACACACACACACACACACACACACACACACACACACACACACACACACACGCACCCACACACACACACACAAATATGCGCACACACACACACACACACACACACACACACACGCACCCACACACACATGCGCGCACAGACACGCGCGCACACACACACGCACATGTCGTGTTTCCATGTTTTATGGGGACTTTCCATAGGCGTAATGGATTTTATACTGTACAAACTGTACATCCTATCCCCTTACACTGCCCCTGCCCCTAAACCTACCCATCACACACACACACACACACACACACACACACACACAC
>NC_090187.1:120000-127500 GCF_024679245.1 Pseudorasbora parva | reverse complement strand
CGGTCACATGACATCACCGTAGCTTTATTCGTTCAGGTCACATGACATCACCGTAGCTTTATTCGTTCAGGTCACATGACATCACCGTAGCTTTATTCGTTCGGTCACATGATATCACCGTAGCTTTATTCGTTCGGTCACATGACATCACCGTAGCTTTATTCGTTCGGTCACATGACATCACCGTAGCTTTATTCGTTCAGGTCACATGACATCACCGTAGCTTTATTCGTTCGGTCACATGATATCACCGTAGCTTTATTCGTTCGGTCACATGATATCACTGTAGCTTTATTCGTTCAGTCACATGATATCACCGTAGCTTTATTCGTTCAGGTCACATGACATCACCGTAGCTTTATTCGTTCGGGTCACATGACATCACTGTAGCTTTATTCGTTCAGGTCACATGACATCACTGTAGCTTTATTCGTTCAGGTCACATGACATCACCGTAGCTTTATTCGTTCGGTCACATGATATCACCGTAGCTTTATTCGTTCAGTCACATGACATCACCGTAGCTTTATTCGTTCGGGTCACATGACATCACTGTAGCTTTATTCGTTCAGGTCACATGACATCACTGTAGCTTTATTCGTTCGGGTCACATGACATCACTGTAGCTTTATTCGTTCGGGTCACATGACATCACTGTAGCTTTATTCGTTCAGGTCACATGACATCACTGTAGCTTTATTCGTTCGGTCACATGACATCACCGTAGCTTTATTCGTTCGGGTCACATGACATCACCGTAGCTTTATTCGTTCGGTCACATGACATCACCGTAGCTTTATTCGTTCGGTCACATGACATCACCGTAGCTTTATTCGTTCGGGTCACATGACATCACCGTAGCTTTATTCGTTCGGGTCACATGACATCACTGTAGCTTTATTCGTTCAGGTCACATGACATCACTGTAGCTTTATTCGTTCGGTCACATGACATCACCGTAGCTTTATTCGTTCAGGTCACATGACATCACTGTAGCTTTATTCGTTCGGGTCACATGACATCACCGTAGCTTTATTCGTTCAGGTCACATGACATCACCGTAGCTTTATTCGTTCAGGTCACATGACATCACTGTAGCTTTATTCGTTCGGGTCACATGACATCACTGTAGCTTTATTCGTTCAGGTCACATGACATCACCGTAGCTTTATTCGTTCAGGTCACATGACATCACCGTAGCTTTATTCGTTCGGGTCACATGACATCACCGTAGCTTTATTCGTTCGGGTCACATGACATCACTGTAGCTTTATTCGTTCAGGTCACATGACATCACCGTAGCTTTATTCGTTCGGGTCACATGACATCACCGTAGCTTTATTCGTTCGGGTCACATGACATCACTGTAGCTTTGCGCCGCCATCTTTACCACCACCGGTCTCAGTAATGCCTGCAGTATGTTGTGCAGTGGCTGAAACAACAGCCGAAAGGGAACCCCGGACTCTTATTTTAGTATTTTAAGTTAAATAATATTAAATAATAAATATTATTATTTCATACTTCCTGTACTATCATAAAGGAACGATGTTGTATGTTTCTGAATGAATTGTATACTTTTGGTATGTTCTCATTGGAGGTTTTATACTGTGCCACGTTTATGAGCTCAAGTGTTTGATTGAGATTCTGATGTTTGTTGTTTCATTTAGTCAAAGTTGGGTCAGGAAAAGTCCGGGAGATTCGGTTCCGATTAGTTGGGTTCGGGAGTAGAGATAAAAGCTCACTAATTTAACTAATTTGCGGGCATCATGGAGCTGATATAAATATGCGAGAGACTCCCGGAGATCGCGATGATTGCTTCCCTTCATGTTCTTTCAGTTAGTATAAACATATCTGACATTAAAGAACATTATCCACGACAGCTAGCCGTGAGCCGTGGCTACTTACGTCAGCTAGCTAACAACTCGCTACCTAGTCAGAACAAACTACCACCAAATTCATACTTTTTTGTTTTGTTTTGTTTTTTGTAATACCTACATTTCCCATGACTTTCACATGACTTTCACATATTCAGCCACAGCATATTGATATGCATCGGTACTCCTGAAAGCCTTCAGGCGATCCCCACTGTGTGGGGAGGGGTTATTACACGATATATATCAAGTCTGGGGCAGATAATGGACAAAAGAAAACCGGGGTTAACAAACAAGGATCGGAGCCTAAAAGAGAAATTTTCTCCAGGTCTCTCTCTCTCTCTCTCTCTCTCTCTCTCTCTCTCGCCATACTGGGCGAGATCGGTTGTAAATATGGCGCGTTCTATCTGGTAGTGACATATGTGGCATCTATGAATAGTTTCTCATCGGTGGCATCTTGGCCGGAAATGAGATGAACACAACAAAACATGCACTGTATTTACAGCGGATGGACATAGATGAGAAGAGATTGATGAATAAAGTGGTCATTTGTGTGTGTGTGTGCGCTGTAAAGTATTCTCATCTCTTCATGATATTAAGGCTGAACCACTGGAGGCTCATGGACTATTTTAACACATGTCTTTACTTCCTTTCGGGCCTTTGAAAGAGTTCATTGCTGTTTATGGAGGGTTCAGAGAGCTCTGGGATCATCAGGAATATCTTCATCTGTGTCTGAAGATGAGCGAAGGGCTGACGGGTTTGAGATGGCATGAGGGATTACTGACAGGATTTACAGATTTGGCTGAATGTCATGAAAGTGTGCTCTCTCTGGGTGCATTTATTTATTATTATATTATCTGCAGGTTAAAAATATACTTTTAAAGATTTAAAGTACTCTACAAGTATGCATTTAATACAATTAAGCACACTTATTTGTCAGAAGGGAACGCAGGGTTTGAAGTCCGCTTAGCTGGGCTTTGAGTCGATTTTCTTGCCATGTTTCCAGAGATTTCTGCTCAGTGTCGTCCAGAGGAGGACCATTCATCTAAACAGCTTTCCCAAAGCGGAGAGAATCACAGAGCATCCCAAATCCTTTCGTTTCTTTAGACAGCTTCAGCAGCACACACACACACACACACACACACACACACACACACACACACACACACACACATGCGCACACACACACACACACATGCGCACACACACACACACACACATGCGCACACACACACACACACACACACACACACACACGCACGCACATGTCGCACGCGCACGCACACACACACACACACACATGCGCGTACACACACACGCACACACACACACACACATATGCGCACACGCACGCACACACGCACGCGCGCGCACACACACACACACACACACACACACGCACACACACGCACACACACACACACACACGCACACACACGCACACACACACACACACACACACACACACACACACACACACACACACACACACATATGCGCACACACACACACACACACACACACACACACACACACACACACACACACACACACAGTTTCTCTCTAATCCAGATGGCATTTCCACTACAGATGTGATGGTCACATGTATTTCTGACCTCCTCCATATGTAGATTTAGTGATCCCGTAACAAGACCCTGTTTCCATCCATATTTAGTGACTGGATTACCAAAATCTTAATACCACACCGAAAACCTCAGTCTATATCTGACAGAATGACAAACCCGATGGCATAAAGGCTGGCTGTGGACTGGCAGCTTTATGATCAATGATGTAAAAGAAAACTATCAGTATTTTCAATTTAAAGGCAGATTTGTAATGTTTATTAAATGCTTTACATATGTGTCAAATTAAGAATAATCTTTTAAAAATATGCCATATGACCCCTTTGAGTGAGCTGTGATCCGGACCGAGCAGAATAAGAATTCAGGTTGTCCAACACATATGAGGCTTATTATCAAAGAAACAGAGACGCCTGGCAGGCACTGAGCACAGAAAGCACAGCAGCTCACCTGACGTGTGTTATTACTGAACTGTCATCTCTTACACAGGAAGGGTTAGCACTGAAATATGTGTTCATCTGCACTGTGTGACACAAGTGAGGAAATAACAGCGACAGCAACACCATCACAGCTGAAGTACACACACAAACACACACACACGTTCAAACACTCACACACACGTTCAAACACTCACACACAATCAAACACGTTGCGTTAGAGCTAGACTTAGAGAAACTGGTTCATGCTTTCATCACCAGTAGGGTGGACTATTGTAATGGCCTTCTCACCAGCCTTCCCATAAAGACCATTAGACAGCTGCAGCTCATACAGAACGCTGAGCAGAAGCAGAACATATGACCATATCACACCAGTCCTCAGGTCTTTACACTGGCTTCCAGTTACATCTAGGATCGATTTTAAAGTTCTACTACTTGTTTATAAATCTCTCAATGAGCTAATACCTCAATACATCGCAGATATGCTGATTAAATACAAACCCAACAGATCACTCAGATCAGCAGGATCAAGTCAGTTAGAAATACCAAGAGTTCACTCAAAGCAAGGAGAGTCTGCCTTTAGCTATTATGCCAGCCGCAGCTGAACCAGCTTCCTGAACAGATCAGATGTGCTCCAACAGTGGCCACATTCAAACCCAGACTCAGAACACATCTGTTCAGCTGAGCATTTACTGAATGAGCTCTGAGCCACTGTACGTCCCACTGATCGCACGGATTCTGCTTGTTAATGGACTCAAGAACAAAAGGGAAGGCCTTTTAAAGGTCACGACCCCTACAGGAGCCTGTCTTCAACCGACCTGCTCCATCTCTTCCGTCTCAGATAGGGCTACCCGAATTTAGAATCAGGCAGATAAGGATCTATTTCTCACCATTTTACTTTTATGTTTTTTTAATTTCTCTTTACAACTATTTTAATTGTCCTTGTTTTTTATTTTAATTCTTACAAATTGTACTCTTATTTCTTATGCATGTTATCACTATTTTAATATTTATATGTAAAGCACCTTGAATTGCCATTGTGTATGAAATGGGCTATACAAATAAATTTGACGTTTCTTGCCATTCTATCCCCCTACACTGCCCCTGCCCCTAAACCTACCCATCACACACACACACACACACACACACACACACACACACACACACACACACACACACACACACACACACACACAAACACACACACACACACGCACACACACACACACACACACACACACACGCACACACACACACACACACACACACACACACACACACACACACACACACACACACACACACACACACACACACACACACACACACACAGTTTCTGTTATTCTGGTATTCAGGATCTGGTATTCTGTGCTGAATCTCTTGATTAAAACACAGGAGAAAAAGAAGCAGAAACGAGCAATAGTAGCATTGCTGACGTTAATGATCATCAAACATTAAACGGCGTATAACTCTAAACTGCTGGCCGTTACTGAGTGAAAGAATGAACCCATGTAGAGGAAACACCACAAGCTTTGAGCTGTGGATGGACACGATCATCTGTCTGATCATCGCTCTTAATCACATCCGGAACATGACTTTGACTAAAACACCATTTTATCAGCTTTTTGTTCAAAATGTTGCTTTTTTTCAACTTACCCACATTCAGGATTTTGTGAAGGATTTTGTGTAACAGCACAGGCTCTGTTCTTTTGATATAGTGTATGGTCAGGCATTCATAAAATAAAATATTTGGCGGACCACATCATTTTTGTAAAAATTAGGGATGGTCTGATCCAATATTTGTATTGGGTATCGGCTCTGATTTTGCATCAAATTGTAGACTGGGTATAGTGACTGTGGGTCTGATCCATATGGACTGTTCAGTCTAAATGTGTGTTTGAGCGATCGGTGTATGGCATCAGATAAAGCTACAGCCCCTCAGGAGAGCACTTCTTCTTCAGCTCATTTACATCTGAACACCAGCTTCTGTTAATGTAGAAGCACAGTCCACCATCTCTCGAATACAAGCAAGCTCCGCGTCTCCCCTTCTGTGTCTGACAATGGCCCAAACACGGTCTGAATAATCAACCACTGGAACAATAGTGTCTCAATAGTGTTCATGGTGTTTTGGTCATTTCTGGAGCTTGACAGAGCAGCTCAAACATTCAGCTGAACGTCTGCTGTGTTTCATGGAAGAAAGGAAGTCATGCAGGTGTGGTACAACATGAGTAAATACTGTCTTTTAAAGAGACTGTCTTTTAACACTCTCCCTCATTTGAAGAGAATAAGAGCAGATCAGGACTCACCCAGAAGAGCAGGTTGAAGAAGACCATGCCGTATCTCAGGGCCCTCAGGCATCCCTCGGCCATCCTGCAGCGCCGCAGCTCTAGGAGGAAGATGAAGGACAGGTCCAGGTAAAACACCACATACTTCCGGCCCTGAGCAGTGGTGTAGCTGGCTTTAGCGTTCTTTGGCCCCGGTGTGGTGCGAATGCCGAAGACGAAGGGCGAGCTGTGGAACTCGTATTCTCCGCTGTATCGCAGAGGCGAGCTGGGCTTGGAGTCTAAAGAGGGACTGCGGCGGTACGGGGTCTCGTCTGTGCTCGAGCGACGCATCTTTGGGTCGGCCGGAGCCGGCGCCGGAGCCCGGACCCCGAGGGGCCAAATGATCCCCACTTTTACAACACAAGACACAAACTAGGAAACGTGATAAACTAGCAAGTTAGAAAGCACAAGCCCGTTGTCCTTAAAACATGGACATTATTTGTTTTTTTGATGAAAATGAGTTTGCATTTTTTACAACAGGAACTTGACAAGCCTTTGGTCCACAAGCCAGTGAAGTGCAGGCATTCGAGGAATAAAGTCAGACGAAAGGTCCGCCCACAGTCCTAATCAGTGTTTAATCACTTCTAACTGCCGATTCAATATCTTCCAAACGCATTTAAGTAATTTCCTGCCATGCAATTAATCCTCACTGGACCGTTAATCAATGAGTTAGGAGCTCTAACGGGGACGCTTTAGCTGGACCAGACTCGTTTCCACAGGACCTGCGAACGAACGGCCAACCCTCGGCTAATGGACAAACCACAAGTCCCTCTCACGGCTGTGCAACATATGCCGTATTATCTTGACCTCCAAACCAGCCGAAGGTTTCCCAGAGAGCTTGAATACAGATGAACATTTTAATACACAGAGGCTTGCACTGCTTGGCCAATCAAGGTTTCAATCTTCATCTCTTCAACCTGTGTCTCATGCTGCTGCTTTGATCGACCTCCCTTTATCCACGCCACTTATCTCTCCTTCTACCTCAGCCTCTGCGTCTTTATCCCTCTCTTTGTGCTTCAGAGATCTGGCAGCGCTTCAGTCCATCTCTTCTGTCCTCTGCCCTTCTTCACTCCAGGTATAACGCAGACCGAGCCATAGTCCTTTCAGATGCTAGAACAGCTACTGCAGAACAGATCTCCTGTGTCTCTCCTGCGCTCTCGCACACCCCCCCCTCACACACACACTCACACGCACCCCCCCCCCCCACACACACACACACACACACACATGCGCTGAATGCACAGTCTCACGCCTCCTCTTTCTCTGGTAACTGTCGCACAGATCATCC
>NC_090187.1:0-115000 GCF_024679245.1 Pseudorasbora parva | reverse complement strand
TAGGGAGGGACTGACCGCCATCAGGCATCCCAGGAATGCTGTAATGTTATTCCTAACTCAGACTCTGTTTTTATGTTCTGTGTGGGCTCAGGCGTGTGTGTTTCTCTCAGCCTTCTCCCAGCAGTGTTGGAGATCAGTGTACACAAAGAGCATGTGTGTGTGAGATTAACTGCGTCCCTAATGATGGAGGGATCCATGAGGGTTCCACGGGGATCAGTGAGGGTTCCACGGGGAACAGTGAGGGTTACACAGGGATCAGTGAGGGCTCCCCTGGGATCAGTGAGGGTTCCACAGGGATCAGTGAGGGTTCCACTGGGATCAGTGAGGGTTCCACAGGGATCAGTGAGGGCTCCACTGGGATCAGTGAGGGTTCCACAGGGATCAGTGAGGGTTGCACAGGGATCAGTGAGGGCTCCACTGGGATCAGTGAGGGCTCCACAGGGATCAGTGAGGGCTCCACTGGGATCAGTGAGGGCTCCACAGGGATCAGTGAGGGCTCCACTGGGATCAGTGAGGGTTTCACAGGGATCAGTGAGGGCTCCACTGGGATCAGTGAGGGCTCCACAGGGATCAGTGAGGGCTCCACTGGGATCAGTGAGGGTTCCACAGGGATCAGTGAGGGTTGCACGGGGATCAGTGAGGGCTCCACAGGGATCAGTGAGGGCTCCACAGGGATCAGTGAGGGCTCCACTGGGATCAGTGAGGGCTCCACAGGGATCAGTGAGGGTTCCACAGGGATCAGTGAGGGCTCCACAGGGATCAGTGAGGGCTCCACTGGGATCAGTGAGGGCTCCACAGGGATCAGTGAGGGTTGCACGGGGATCAGTGAGGGCTCCACAGGGATCAGTGAGGGTTCCACAGGGATCAGTGAGGGCTCCACAGGGATCAGTGAGGGCTCCACAGGGATCAGTGAGGGTTCCACAGGGATCAGTGAGGGCTCCACAGGGATCAGTGAGGGCTCCACTGGGATCAGTGAGGGTTCCACAGGGATCAGTGAGGGCTCCACAGGGATCAGTGAGGGCTCCACAGGGATCAGTGAGGGCTCGACAGGGATCAGTGAGGGCTCCACTGGGATCAGTGAGGGCTCCACTGGAATCAGTGAGGGCTCCACAGGGATCAGTGAGGGTTCCACTGGGATCAGTGAGGGTTCCACAGGGATCAGTGAGGGCTCCACAGGGATCAGTGAGGGCTCCACTGGGATCAGTGAGGGTTTCACAGGGATCAGTGAGGGCTCCACAGGGATCAGTGAGGGCTCCACTGGGATCAGTGAGGGCTCCACTGGGATCAGTGAGGGTTCCACGGGGATCAGTGAGGGCTCCACTGGGATCAGTGAGGGTTCCACAGGGATCAGTGAGGGCTCCACGGGGATAAGTGAGGGTTACACTGGGATCAGTGAGGGTTCCACAGGGATCAGTGAGGGCTCCACAGGGATCAGCGAGGGCTCCACGGGGATTAGTGAGGGTTCCACAGGGATAGTTTTAGGACCATGTGAGTGTTATGACCATAGGAACTTGGACGTTGGTGACCTACGCTCCCATGTTACTCCGTATGGAAAAAAGATTAGTGCATTTCTCAATTAGTGCATTTCTCAGTTAGTGCATTTCTCAATTAGTGCATTTCTCAATTAGTGCTTTTCTCATTTGGTGCATTTCTTAATTAGTGCATTTCTTAATTAGTGCATTTCTCATTTGGTGCATTTCTTAATTAGTGCATTTCTCAATACTCGTACAAATAGCGAAACCTCATGGATAAGCTGCAAAAGCCAGTCTTTTGCTCAAAATCCTTAGTTAATCTCTCAGAGGTCAATATCTGTGTCAGTGAACATGCCAGAGCCGTCAGAATGAGCCCTTGTGTCGTTGTGTACGGATGAGTCTCATAGCTGAGTCGTGTTGTCAGTATACCAGTGTACTCTGGAGGGATGTTCTGATGTTAACTATGGCGAAAAGTTTGATGACAATTACTGTAAATTGTAGGTTACACCGTAGTGTATGTGGGAGTGCGAGTGCAAGATGCTTTTACTGTTCGTACTGTAATGTGTGACAGACCATGTCATTGCCATACAGAAAGGAAAAGACAGCACTGCATAGCACACAGAAAAACAAACAGAAACAAAAGTAGAAATGTGAACGACTAATGGAAATGTATAGAAATATCTTTGACATATAATGACAACTTGTTCAACCGTTCTGCATGTAAAGACTTATGCTATGAGCTCATGCCTAAATGTTGTTGGGATGAGGCTGTTCAGCAGAGACACATTATAACACATTATGATCAACATGACATAAGCAACTGATAATGTGGGAAGCAGCAGAGAATTGTCCATAATCATTTGCGTGGATGTACTGAAGCATTTGCAACTCGTTTAAAGAAATGAGAAGCTGCCGTTTTGATGTGATGATGATGTGAAGATTGAACAGGTTTAGAGAACTTCAGCTCTGATCTGAGGAATGCTCCAAAGCGACTGAGAGAAATAAACTAAATGATTTGAGTTATGGAGATCTTACTCGCGCTTCTACAGGAACTGAAATTATGGCTTGCACAATGTTGGGGCTTTAAACGACAGTAAAACTGAAGTGATAGTATTAGGACCATGTGATATTTATGACCATGGGAACTTGGACCTTGGTGACCTAGGTTCCCATGTTACTCCGTATGGAAAAAACCTCTGTGTCAGGACTTTGGTTTGAGAAACGAATTAATGCTGTTGTTAAAGTTGAAATAGTCTTGATCAGAATGGTGTCATCTCTCTCTATTTTCAAATCAAAACTTAATATTCAGTTTTTTATGATTTAATTGTATTGCCTTGTACAGCACATACTTCGTCAGCCATGGTTTAAATGTGCTTTATAAATCAAAATGAATGAATGAATGAATGAATGAATGAATGAATCATTGGTGAAGGAACCGGGGGGGGGGGGGGGGTGCCTCCATCAATATTGGAAAATGCTGCATAAAAAATTGTCCAAAAATCAGCCCATACCGCAGGGACAATCTGACACGTGAACGATGTTCTTAAGTATGAATGGGTCAAACACGCTTGCAGAATGGCCTGAGTCCACTTGAATTAGTTTGGACGGCTCTCTCAGTAGCTGCGTTTCCATTACAGATCATTACTAAATGTCAATAAAGAACTATTGCGAAATTTCAGCGTTTCCATTAACCGCTATAATGCATCTAAAACTATTTTTTTCCTCTCATTCCAAAAAGTGTGCCACGTATTTTGATAGGTTTATGTATATCCCAGCCACTGCAATGCTTTTTTAATGAAGGAGACATAAGCATATTATCCAAGCATTCATTAAAATTAAAAGAGCGAAACGTTTGAATTTGCATGGTGGTCGACTACCTCAAAGTGTTTTTTTTTTGTTTGTTTGTTTTTTAACCATTTCATTATTTTGTCTTGGAACTTCTTCTTTATGAATATGGGTAAAACTTTGTGTTTAGATAATTGTTTGGCCTTCAGAACATCTTAAAAGGCACATATGTAGATCATAGAAATAAAAATTGTTTAGGGGAGCATGCCCTCAAACCCCTCCAACTACCTCACACTGATTACAAAACTATATTACGATACTGGGACATACAATATGGTCATGCAGAACAAGCACACTGATATCTTAACGAAACGACACAAAACGATCAGTTTGTGTGAAAAATTGAGCCTTATTTATAAATATTTTTTTACCTCAAATACAACACTATATCCAACAGCATTTAGGCGCTTCACTTCCGGTAAGGAAGGTCAATAATACACGTGGTGTACGAGATTCTCTTCTGGCCTTGGTGTAAACTACGCCAGATCGTGTGTTATTGACCTCACCGGAAGTGAAGTGTGTGAAGGCCGGTGGATATAGCGCTGTATTTGAGGTAAAAAATGATATAAATACGACTGGATTTCTCACACAAACCGATCGGTTCGCGTCTTAAGTTCGTGTGTGTGTTCTCTAAGCATGTTTTTATTTTTGCTCTCATAGAATTGTTCCCCATTCACATCATTATATGACCGACACACAGCAACGGCTGAGTTATAAATCTTCATTTGTGTTCTCCTGAAGAAACACACACATGCTGATGCCCTGCAGATAAACACCACAGGCTCATTTCTGGCTGAACTAACCCTTTAAGTGTGTTTTTATCAATATAATTATATGTCAAATATGTTGTTAAAGTAAAATATAACTAAATAAAAAAAAATGGGGTCTCGCCCAGGGAGCAATTCAATGTAGAACGGCCACTGTATCTGAGGTTTCAGAGGCAGACTGAGAGGAATGGCCTGATGAAGCTCTCTCTACGAGCCGGACGTGCCATGCCGCGCTGACGGACTTATATGCGCATCAATCATTGTCACGCACAGTCTCACGCAAAGGAAAATAGTGTAAGATAGGCTACTGCATAATACAATTTTAACAAGCAAAATAACACGGCATCACGGTACACATCTTTAGCCATGTCTTTTACAGGGGTAGCCTACTTCAGCGCTGGGAAGATGAATGCGTATTTAAACTGGCTCATTTATGTCGTAGAAACGCACAATTATTTTTGAATTTGGTGCCTTCTAGACTGAAAAAAAGACAGAAAAATCATTTATTTGCTTATTTATTTGCTGTTTGTGATTCCATACATGTTATACCACATCACCATCCTGTATGTTACTATTATGGTGGTGGGATGGACGTCGATAGTGGCCAACATGTCCCCCAATGTCAAAGTCATTCCTACGCCCCTGGATTTATTATTTGGATAGCATTATTTTTTTCTTTGAAATAGACACATAAAAGAATACGGATAAAATAACACTTGCGGAAATAACACCAGCGTTTGGTTGAGAATATTTGTTCCCTTTCGGGGAACTCGAGCTGCGTCGAAACGCTGTGAGAACGCCTCTGCGTTAATGCGTCGTGAAGCGCCTGTAGAACCATTCCATCGGAAAAAAGATCGATCGTCGGCGTGATGACGTCATCGACCGGAAGCTATAAAACGTCCGTGAAAACAAACAGGAACTAGCTTCTGTGCCTTCAGTAAGCGATCTGTGTGAACCTGTCTGTCTATTTGGTGTTTTTGTCTGTCTATTGAAAGAGTTTTTCCACCCTTTGTTAAATATTCCATATATTTTACAAAAAAGAGAAAATAAAATAGATAGAGAAATGGCGAGCGAAAGCAGTAACTTTAAGAGGTGTGTTCATCCCTGCCCACGCTACATCACGAGTGGGGATACACACTCTCTTTGTGTTGCCTGCTTGGGAGCGCAGCATGCCCAGGCAGCCCTCGAGGGGGCTGCTTGCGAGCACTGTGAGCGTATGCCACTGAGAACGCTGCGCTCCCGCCGGGCACTCTTCGAGGAGGGTGCCTCGGCTCGTGTTCCCCGCGGCTCTGGTCCCGCTGCTGCCGAGGCAGAGCGGAGGCTGCAGTCGTGGGGTTCACAATTGGATGTTGCGGAGGGGTTTGAGACGGGCGCTGCCTTATCTCTGCCCTCACCCGCTCCATCCAGCGGTTCTTCTCGGGGCTTGGAAGCACGCATTGCGGTTTCTTCCCCCCCGAGAGAGCCGCCGGTGCTCCAACTATCCAGCTCCGAGGAGGTGGACGTTGAGAGCATCGCGACTGAAGATTCGCCACTTCAGTCTCCTGCGAGTGATGAGCTCGTTGAGGTTCTAACGCGAGCCGTGGCCAGATTAAACATTGACTGGCCCGTAGAAAGATCTGAGGCAGGAAAGAGACGTTCTAGTAAATTAGACGAAAGATTCCTGCCCGCTCGCGCTTCAGAACCTCAGCGGCGGGGCCTGCCATTCTTCCATGATTTGCACACCGAGGTGGCAACATCATGGAGGAGACCGGCATCATACCGTGTGTTCAGCCCTCAGACTACGGTCTATAGTAACATCATGGGGCTGAAGCACTACGGCTATGGGGCGATGCCAAAGGTAGAAGAGACGCTTGCGAGCCATCTCTCGCCTTCCTCGGCATCGTCCCTAAAGGCCCCGACTTTGCCCACCAGACCATTGAAAACAACGTCGGCACTGGTGGGCAAAGCGTACTCGGCGGCAGGTCAGGCTGCTGCATGCCTTCACACCATGGCAATTATGCAGGCTTATCAGGCTGACCTGCTCAGGGATCTAGATGGACGCGATGAAGTGGGGGGTGACGTCATAAATGAGCTTAGAACAGCAGCTGATATAACTCTCCGGGCCACCAAAGAGACGGCCAGATGTGTTGGCCGCTCGATGGCAGCATTGGTGGCTACGGAGAGACATTTATGGCTCAACCCCACCGAAATCAAAGAGAGGGAGAAGAGCTTTCTGCTCGACGCGCCGCTGTCTCCTGGTGGCCTCTTCGGTGACGCAGTACACACTGTCACCGAGAGGTTCCAGGAGTCAAAGAAACAAGCTGCGGCGCTGAAGCAGTTTCTCCCTCTCCGAGTCCAGGTCCCTGGGGCTGCCGCTGACATCAGGCAGCCCAAGCCGAGTACGAGCTCAGCTCACAGGGCACAACAAAAGCAGAGCGTCGCCGCTCGGGCTCCCCCTCAGCGCGGGGACCAGGGGCGGCGCTCTCAGACGAAGCCTTCGAGGGGCAGGGCTGATCTGCGGACAGTCCTGATCGCCAAGAAGGCTTCGTCGAAGCGTTCCTGACGCCAGAAGCGTCAGGACGCTGAGGGTGGTTCCCCCCGTTGGGAAACGGTGCTTACCCCTGCCTACGGTACCCGTTTCCCTACGGCACCCTCGGGGGGCCGCGCTGCCAACCCTGCCGCAATGCCGGGGCGCAGTCGGTCTCCGCGGGCCACCCGAGGGTGGTCCGCACCCCCTTCGGGGGGTCCCCGAGCAGTCAAGTCAGTTGTTCCCTGCCGGTCCGCCGCTTCAGGGCACTGTGCTTGTTGCTCAAAATACACCAGAGGCCAGCCTCGAGAGGCTGGTTCCCTTAGTAGATTTTCTAGACGAATGGAAACGTCTATCAAATATATCTCAGTGGGTCCTGCAGATAGTAGAAAAGGGGTATGCCATTCAATTCAGAAGTCGGCCACCTCCTTTCTGCGGTGTCCTACCTACAGTGGTGGGCCCGGAGCAGGCTCTGGTAATGGCACAGGAAGTAGAGACACTCCTGCAAAAAGGGGCTATAGAGAGGGTTTCCCCTCCCAGCAGGGAGTCTGGCTTTTACAGCCGTTACTTCATCGTGCCGAAGAAGGATGGGGGCTTACGCCCGATATTAGATCTGCGGCTATTGAATCGCTCGGTGGCCAAGCTCAAATTCAAGATGCTTACACTCAGACAGATTGTAGCGCAGGTCAGATCGGAGGATTGGTTTGTCACCATAGACCTCAAAGATGCGTATTTTCATGTCTCCATCCTTCCACATCACAGGAAGTTCCTGAGGTTTGCCTTCGGGGGAGAGGCATACCAATATCGTGTACTTCCCTTCGGTCTAGCACTGTCACCCCGCACGTTCACCAAGTGTGTGGATGCAGCTCTGGCGCCGCTGCGTCTTCAGGGCATCCGCATACTGAACTACATCGACGACTGGCTGATTCTAGCGAATACAGAGCAGATGGCGGTTCAGCATCGAGATGCTGTTCTCGCCCATATGTCGAAGCTGGGGTTGAGGCTGAACGCCAAGAAGAGTGTGCTTTCTCCGGCTCAGAGAACCACTTTTCTAGGTGTGAACTGGGACTCGATAATTATGCGGGCGCAATTATCGCCAACACGCATAGCGTCGATCCTGGCAGCCGCCAAAGAACAGAAGCTAGGCCGAGCCGTCACTGTGAAACAGTTCCAGAAACTGTTAGGTCTCATGGCAGCAGCGTCCAACGTGATACCTCTTGGCCTACTGTACATGAGGCCACTGCAGTGGTGGCTCAAAACACAAGGGTTCTCCCCGAGGGGAAATCCGATCCGCACGATCAAAGTCACGCGGCGATGCCTACGTGCTCTGGTCATGTGGAAAAACCCGGGGTTTTTATCTCAGGGTCCCGTGTTGGGGGCTCATGTTCGTCGCGTAACGCTAACGACAGACGCCTCCCTCACGGGCTGGGGGGCGACCATGAGTGGTCGCTCATCCCAGGGTCTATGGCAGGAACATCAGCGGCACTGGCACATAAATCGGCTGGAGATGCTCGCAGTGTTTCTTGCATTGAAACAGTTCCTGCCCGACCTCAGGGGCCACCACGTACTAGTCAGAACAGACAACACGTCCGTGGTGGCCTATATAAATCACCAGGGGGGTCTGAGGTCTCGTCCGTTGGACAAATTGGCACATCGGATCCTCCTGTGGGCCCAAGGGAAATTGCTGTCAATCAAGGCAGTATATATCCCGGGGGCCCTAAACCAGGAAGCAGACAACCTGTCGAGACAGGGGCCGAGGCCCGGGGAATGGAGACTCCACCCAGAGGTGGTGGAGCTCCTATGGAAGGTTTATGGGAAAGCAGAGATAGACCTGTTCGCTTCGGCAGAGAACTCTCACTGCCCGCGGTGGTTTTCTCTGACCCATCCGGCTCCGCTGGGGCTGGATGCCATGGTACAGGAGTGGCCGAGGCTGCCTCTGTACGCCTTCCCCCCGATTGTTCTGCTTCCAGGAGTTCTGGAGAGGGTAGGCCGGGACGGGGCCCAGGTACTCCTAGTGGCCCCGAACTGGCCGACCCGAGTATGGTTTTCGGACCTGATATCTCTCCTGGAAGGCTCTCCGATGGAGATTCCGACCAGGAGGGATCTACTCTCTCAGGCGGGCGGGAGATTCCTGCACCCACGCCCGGAGATGTGGAAACTGTGGGCCTGGCCTCTGAGGGGGCTAGGCTCATAGAGGAGGGTCTCTCGGCCGAGGTCGTAGAGACCATCCTACACTCCAGAGCTCCGTCCACGAGGAAGCTGTACGCTTTGAAATGGAGACTTTTCTCAGCTTGGTGCAGAGAACGCCAGTGGGATCCAGTTAACTGCCCGGTTGGTACAGTGCTGGAGTTCCTGCAGGAAAGGTTCTCTGCAGGGTTGACCCCCTCCACACTTAAGGTGTACGTGGCGGCCTTGGGCGCTGTCCACGTCCCTTGCAGTGGAGTGTCTTTGGGAAGACACCCTCTAATTACACGCTTCCTTCGTGGCACATTAAGGTTGAGGCCAGTTATGCACTCGAGGGTCCCGGCATGGGACTTGGCCATTGTTTTGAGGGGCTTGTCCGGACCTCCGTTCGAACCTTTGGAGGAGGTTTCGGATAAGTTCCTCACCCTGAAAACTATCTTCCTTTTGGCCATTTCATCTCTTAAAAGGATAGGAGATATTCAGTCCCTGTCAGTAGGGCCCTCATGTCTAGAGTTCGCGCCTGGGATGGTGAAAGCATTTCTGCATCCCAGGCCGGGTTATGTCCCCAAGGTTCCTACGAGCCCACGGGGCCCCATCACTCTACAAGCCTTCTGTCCTCCTCCATTCTTGACGTCAGACCAGGAAAGATTAAATCTGCTGTGTCCGGTGAGGGCACTGGATACTTATGTCCACAGAGCTGCCCTGTGGAGAAAAACTGAACAATTGTTTGTTTGCTTCGGACCCCCTAAGAAGGGGGCTCCTGTATCCAAGCAGAGGATGAGCAAGTGGGTGGCCGAGGCCATTTCACTTGCTTATGAAGCTGCCGGGCAGCCATCTCCTTTGGCTGTCCGGGCACATTCTACCAGGGGTATGGCTGCTTCTAAAGCACTTTTGTCGGGGGCTTCCCTCCATGATATATGTAACGCGGCCGGATGGTCGTCTCCTTCTACCTTCGTCAGGTTCTACGAGCTAGACCTGGCATCTACAGTAGGGGCACAGGTTCTCTCGTAACCGTGTGCGCTTCGGTTTCACACATACGAGACACTTGGTCCTATGGCGATGTGGGTATAAGCGTTCTCACAGCGTTTCGACGCAGCTCGAGTTCCCCGAAAGGGAACGTCTCAGGTTACGTATGTAACCCTAGTTCCCTGAGGGAACGAGACGCTGCGTCGCTCTGCCATACTCCCGGCGTGTCCGTGATCACTTACTTCAGGCTTTATCAGAAGTTAGTTCCTGTTTGTTTTCACGGACGTTTTATAGCTTCCGGTCGATGACGTCATCACGCCGACGATCGATCTTTTTTCCGATGGAATGGTTCTACAGGCGCTTCACGACGCATTAACGCAGAGGCGTTCTCACAGCGTTTCGACGCAGCGTCTCGTTCCCTCAGGGAACTAGGGTTACATACGTAACCTGAGACGTTTTGTTGGTTTTCTATCCTCCTAAAGCTGTCGGTGTTAAATGAGCAGGAGTCTCTTCAGTAGCTCAGCCCATCCTGACAGTGAAGCGAGTGTCCTTCTGATAGTGTGCTGGAAATCACATCATATATCCGTTATTCATCTGCTCATTCACTCAGGTCTAGTTTAGTGCTCTCAAAATCAGTGTGTAAACTATTTGAGTTTTTGGCCTCAAACCTTAAAGTCTCTAAAGACATTAGGCTGATTGGTTGTTACAGAACTATCCGATCTGTTAAGTGCAGTTATTTGTAAGGATACTACTGTTGTTGCTGATCTGAACTGAGACTGGCTGAGGCGATATCAGATGCTTTTAAAGAGCAGTGTGGCCGTTTAGATTGCTCTCAGTTAATTAACACTCCTACTCGGCCAAATCCTAGATGTCCGAAGAAATCATCACTCATTGATTTAATCATGACAGATGCCCCGTTACCGTTTCCTGAAATAGCTGTTTTTGCTAATGATGTGTGTTCACTGCTGTTAGAGATAAGGTGCGCAGGTCTGCACCTCGTTTAGTTGAAAGGCCAAATATGAAGATGTTAGTTGAGCAGGGTTTTTATATATGATTGGTTTTATTTTGACTGGAGTAGAATTAACCCTGACTTATTTTCAGAAGAGTGTTGTTGATCTTCTGATCAGACATGCACCTGTCCGTAAGGGATCACGCCTGGTTTACTTCTGAGGTTTCTTATTTCCTCCACGAGAGAAATGTAGCCTGGGCAAAAGCAAGGAGATCAGATACGGATGCATCGACCAAGCCCACAGGTTTACCGTTGTCTAAGAATGGGGTGTCTCTCCATATCTGAATTTAATAGTTTTAATGAGCATTTTGTGTCGTCTGGGTGTGTGTTTAATTCTGTTGCCCCTAAATTGTCAGACCTGAATATTGTTACTGATCAGGGTAAAACAATTGAGGTAGTTTCATCTTATAAATATTTAGGCTTTTTAATTGATGGTGACCTTTTTTTAAGCTTCATATACAGAAGCTATGTTGTTTTCTTAAGAAATAAATCTTGTTTGTCTTTCTCTGCCAGAAAAAGGCTCGTCGATGCCACATTTCTGCCTACGATTGGTTATGGTGATCTGCTGAACGCTCCATGTCTTCAGATGTTGGATTCTGGTTCATGGAGCTTTAAGATTTATTTTGAATTGTAGACCCGTCACTCATCACTGTACACTTTACTCCACAGTGAATTTGCCCTCTTTGTCAAGTCGCCGGCTGACTCACCTTTATATCTTTATATATAAAGGTCTCAAAGGCATAACTATAGCTAGCCAGCCAACATTTCCATGTGGGCCCCATGTGGGTTTTTGATGGGCTGTCACTTGGGCCCTGCATGGGCAACCCAAGTGGGGCCTGTATAATTTTGTCCATCGGCTCCATATGGGCCCCTTGTGTGTTAGCCCACAGCGGCACATGATGGGTCCATAGTGGGCTCTAAGTGGGGCCCATTTGTGTGTTCATTATAGGGGCCAACATGGGTCCCATATGGGTTCTAATAAATGGGGCCAATGTGGGCCACATACAGAACCCTTATGGGGCCTAAATGGGTTGATGACGGTCTCTTGATGGGCTCATACTGGCCCCATATGGGTAACCCAGGTAGCACCCATTTGGGGCCCATATGGGTTGATGACGGGGTCCAGATGGGTGTAGGGCTCTTATGGGCCACAATGGCAAGAGATTGAAGAGATATAGATGGGCTACCATATTTTCCGTTTAGGTTATCTTATGGTAAACCCCTAAATACAAACATTACATGTAATCCACTAAGTACACTAAAATGTTAAAAGTATCCAATGAACAGAAACCAGTAGTTCATGCTTTAGTTTATTATGCAAGGTTTATTTGGAATAATTTGAAAAATGACTACATTTACAACTTTATAATACAAATGTTTCAAAAGTACAGTCTAAAATAATGTATTTCACAAACAAATAAAAGAAAAACAGTGCAGCTCCTCTGTCATCGCTCTCCAAACAGCCCTTCGAAAAAGACCAAACACTTTAATCAACCATTGAGCCACCTTTTGGTACCCCACGTCAGACAAAAAGATATGGCGAAGAAACGACACACGCTAACTGCAAAATAATTCAGAATTAAGGTGAAGAATTAAGTGTGAAACCATCAGAAACCCTTTAGTCTCCAGCAGCACAATTTTCCAGAACTGCAACCTACCTGGAGTCTCCAGAAGTGAAGGTGTCAGGATCTCAGAGACTTCAGTGAGCTAAAGAATCCTAAAAAATGACCCCACTTAATAAGAATCACAAGCAGATGTGTTGTAAAATACATGGTTATGGTTACAAACCTGTCTTGGAGTATCACCAGCCCTGCAGATGTTGTATGTCTCCCTATATCTGAGGCTACGTCTACACTAATCCGGATCAATTTAAAAATGTTAAAGTCTAAAAAATGAGTTTTCGTCTAAAAACGCTCCACGTCCACACTATCATTCTCAATCGTTTTCCAAAAAGTGTTCATCTACACTGAACCGTCTGAAAACGCTTTCATCCCCGTACTGCGCATGAGCAAATCCATGACGCGTCGACTTGCGTCATTTCCGCTACTCGTTTATACTCATTTTGCGACAATGTCGAGAAAAGGCACTGAGTTTTTTAACAGTATGTACAAACTGACATTAATATTTAACAAGGCTGTCAAAACAGAAAGCATACAAAACAGCTGCTGTACGATCGTTCACCGTCTTGGCTGAATTGGTCACATGACTGCATCACATGGCTAAAAAATCCGTCATCGTATTAAAAAGCCTCCGCTTCACAGTCCACACTACGGCGCGACGGCGGCGTTTTCAAATGTATCCGCTCTGGAGAGCGTTTTCAAAGCGATACGTTTTCATTGACTTAAAACTCTGTCTCCGTGTGGATGGACGGCCAAAATGGAGAGAAAAATATACGTTTTCAAATGAAACCGTATTAGTGTGGACATGGCCTGACACCCATGAGGTGTTTCAGTCTAATGAGCTCATGAGTTGATCAGGTGTGATAGAGGAGGGAGACCTTATATAATTAATTATAAAGTGAAGATCCTGGTGTAACCTACTAATAAGGACTGAGTATTACCAAATCCTTCTTGAGGCATTACAAATTATTTGTAACAGTATTCTAAAGTGTTACTATATTTGGTATATTTTGTTCATTTGTTATTTGAATTAGCACTAAATAAAAAAGGGAAAGCACAGGCAGCTGAGTGAGGAGATGGAGAAAGCTCCTCAGATCTCATGGCTCAGTGGAAACCAGTTTTTCTGTGACAACATAAACATTTATTAAAGATCTATTTAAAATTAAACATTTGAGAATGGAAATATTTCCCTCAATGTGCACACTTTTAGAATAAAAGCTAAAATGGCGCTTTTGATCACAAAATAAACGTTTTTATTGCCTTTTTTCTCTGTATCCTCCTGATGCCTGTTAACACTAAATGGCAGAATATTTGGTCATATTTGCAATTGTGCTGGCCTTTTTAGATTTTGATTAGATTGAAGTCACACTGTGTTTAAGTGTCAAAATAACAATACAAATTATTTCAAGGGTGATATTTGTGTGCTATCTACCCAATCCCCCTCTGGAATCGACTGTGCACTGGTCTTGACTGTGAATGAATTAAACCACTGAGTTCATTTTCAACCCATGGACTCATTTCCCATGAGTGAACCATCTAGGTCCCACATCGGGAGCCCAGCTGGGTTTGTGGGACTTTATTTATTAATATACAAAAAATCTCAAAGTGCTACAGACTTAAAACAATCAACAAAACATTTTAAAAATCAAGCTGCCCACCCGGAGCCCATGCCCAGATGATGCCCATGTAGCCCAGCTGAACCCCATGTGGGACCCACATTCAGCCCATCAAGCTGCCCCCCGGAGCCCATGCCCAGATGACGCCCATGTAGCCCAGCTGAACCCCATGTGGGACCCACATTCAGCCCATCAAGCTGCCCAGCCGGAGCCCATGCCCAGATGACGCCCATGTAGCCCAGCTGAACCCCATGTGGGACCCACATTCAGCCCATCAAACTGCCCAGCCGGAGCCCATGCCCAGATGACGCCCATGTAGCCCAGCTGAACCCCATGTGGGACCCACATTCAGCCCATCAAGCTGCCCACCCGGAGCCCATGCCCAGATGACGGCCATGTAGCCCAGCTGAACCCCATGTGGGACCCACATTCAGCCCATCAAGCTGCCCAGCCGGAGCCCATGCCCAGATGACGCCCATGTAGCCCAGCTGAACCCCATGTGGGACCCACATTCAGCCCATCAAGCTGCCCAGCCGGAGCCCATGCCCAGATGATGCCCATGTAGCCCAGCTGAACCCCATGTGGGACCCACATTCAGCCCATCAAGCTGCCCAGCCGGAGCCCATGCCCAGATGACGCCCATGTAGCCCAGCTGAACCCCATGTGGGACCCACATTCAGCCCATCAAGCTGCCCAGCCGGAGCCCATGCCCAGATGACGCCCATGTAGCCCAGCTGAACCCCATGTGGGACCCACATTCAGCCCATCAAGCTGCACACCCGGAGCCCATGCCCAGATGATGCCCATGTAGCCCAGCTGAACCCCATGTGGGACCCACATTCAGCCCATCAAGCTGCCCACCCGGAGCCCATGCCCAGATGATGCCCATGTAGCGCAGCTGAACCCCATGTGGGACCCACATTCAGCCCATCAAACTGCCCAGCCGGAGCCCATGCCCAGATGACGCCCATGTAGCCCAGCTGAACCCCATGTGGGACCCACATTCAGCCCTTCAAGCTGCCCAGCCGGAGCCCATGCCCAGATGATGCCCATGTAGCCCAGCTGAACCCCATGTGGGACCCACATTCAGCCCATCAAGCTGCCCACCCGGAGCCCATGCCCAGATGACGCCCATGTAGCCCAGCTGAACCCCATGTGGGACCCACATTCAGCCCATCAAGCTGCCCAGCCGGAGCCCATGCCCAGATGACGCCCATGTAGCCCAGCTGACCCCCTGTGGGACCCACATTCAGCCCATCAAGCTGCCCAGCCGGAGCCCATGCCCAGATGACGCCCATGTAGCCCAGCTGAACCCCATGTGGGACCCACATTCAGCCCATCAAGCTGCCCAGCCGGAGCCCATGCCCAGATGACGCCCATGTAGCCCAGCTGACCCCCATGTGGGACCCACATTCAGCCCATCAAGCTGCCCACCCGGAGCCCATGCCCAGATGACGCCCATGTAGCCCAGCTGAACCCCATGTGGGACCCACATTCAGCCCATCAAGCTGCCCAGCCGGAGCCCATGCCCAGATGATGCCCATGTAGCGCAGCTGAACCCCATGTGGGACCCACATTCAGCCCATCAAGCTGCCCAGCCGGAGCCCATGCCCAGATGACGCCCATGTAGCCCAGCTGAACCCCATGTGGGACCCACATTCAGCCTATCAAGCTGCCCAGCCGGAGCCCATGCCCAGATGATGCCCATGTAGCCCAGCTGAACCCCATGTGGGACCCACATTCAGCCCATCAAGCTGCCCACCCGGAGCCCATGCCCAGATGATGCCCATGTAGCCCAGCTGAACCCCATGTGGGACCCACATTCAGCCTATCAAGCTGCCCAGCCGGAGCCCATGCCCAGATGACGCCCATGTAGCCCAGCTGAACCCCATGTGGGACCCACATTCAGCCCATCAAGCTGCCCAGCCGGAGCCCATGCCCAGATGACGCCCATGTAGCCCAGCTGAACCCCATGTGGGACCCACATTCAGCCCATCAAGCTGCCCAGCCGGAGCCCATGCCCAGATGATGCCCATGTAGCCCAGCTGACCCCCATGTGGGACCCACATTCAGCCCATCAAGCTGCCCAGCCGGAGCCCATGCCCAGATGATGCCCATGTAGCCCAGCTGAACCCCATGTGGGACCCACATTCAGCCCATCAAGCTGCCCAGCCGGAGCCCATGCCCAGATGATGCCCATGTAGCCCAGCTGAACCCCATGTGGGACCCACATTCAGCCCATCAAGCTGCCCACCCTGAGCCCATGCCCAGATGATGCCCATGTAGCCCAGCTGAACCCCATGTTGGCTGGATATCTATAGTTATGTAAAATCTATAGAACATGAGTCCACCCACCCACACACAAATGTTTTAATTAATGTCACTTTTATTTAATTGAAATGTACTTGACTTTTCCTTTTTTTGTGTTTGTATTGTGTGATTTAATTTGTTCCGCTATCTTGGCCAGGTCTCTCTTGAAAAAGAGATTATATAAATGAGACTAACCTGGTTAAATAAAGGTTAAAGTATTAAAGTTAAAGTAATGACTCTCTGCGGAACAAAAGTGGTCGTTTCTAAATGTGTGGATGTTTTCAAACGGATTGTGTTTATAAATCCCGCACTGAGACCGATCCCTCCACCGACCCAGATCCAGCGGCGCTCAGCGCTCGTTAAGCCCGACGAGAGCAGCCTTTCCTCGGCTAACCCTCCTGTCGTCGGCCGCGGGCTCTGGGGCCCTCTAGTGGACAAACAGCAGGTATACTCCTCTTGTGTAGATCTGACGGCGATCTCTGGTCATTTGCTCCGCCAATCGGTGTGGCTCAGAGGTGGACAAGAACTTCATTACTGGAGTAAAAGTAACAGTACTGCTGGTCAAACATTACTGCGTTACAAGTGGAAGTTTTAAAAACAGATTTTTACTGGAGTAAAAGTACAGACGTATTTGTAAATGTACTTAAGTATCAAAAGTAATTTCCTTCTTTATGTCGCCGCATTATTGTATTATAGTTGTATAAATGCACATTATGCCATCATGGTTTAAGCCAGTCAGTGACGCTCCATCTGACACACTAGCAGACGACTAACTTAAACTCATTTAAACCTTGTAGAAAAGTTACAAAGCCCTTTGCAAAGCTGCTGTCACTTTTAGGCCGAATGCGCGGATCCTTTACACTGTTTATTTGAATACTCGCCAAAATTAACATTTTTAGATCCGTCATCTTTCATTTTGCTATAAACTATAAATCAGTGTTCAAAAAATGCTGTGAAATCATTTAAGTTATTTAAGAATCTACATTTATGAATAAAGTACTTGGCCAAAATTACAATAATATTAATACAAAATAAATTTAAATAAAATCACAATTCCACAAAATAAAATCAAAAGCCAGGTAACTACATATTTTAAATTTAACCATAAAGGTCATCTCAGATTGTTTTTGGACAATTTGCATAAATAAAGCAAATGTTCTAATGCCTCTATATCTGATTCACAAAATGTGCACGTGTGTCATTCCAGCTGAAATCTGTCTGAGAAACTCATTGCAGCGATAAATATCATCAATCATTTTAAAATGAACTTCTTTAGCCTTCGGTAGAAGTGGAAAAGAAAGAACCATTGCTCTAATTCGAAGCCCTTGATCTTTAGCAAAAGCAAGCGGTCTCTTTTTTACTTTAGAAGGGAAATCTGTGTATGTTCTTAAAACCTTAACACGAGCACCTGATCTTGGAGTCAGTGAATAACACACCGCACCTTTACTCAGCTTTCCCCACAGACATGCACAACGCATGAGATGATGTTACTGTATTTTCCAAAGAAAATGTCCATTTCCATCCATAATATGTACAATGGACCAGACACCTTTATCCATCCAGTCTTGAAAAAACACAGATTTTCCCTTAGTAAGGATATACATATTATTCCACAAAGAAAATTTGTGTTTTTAAATGAATTTCCAATAAAACAATACCTGACTATGAAAAGATGAACACTTCAGTTTAGATGGCTCAGAATCACACTTTAAAAGGAAATCAATGCCTCCAAAAGAATCAAATACTTTAGAAGAAACACTAACCCAACAGAACGTCTGAGGAACGCTGAAGCCATCTTAACTTAAGAGCATTCATAACATCGAAATGAATTACGCTCAACCGTCCCTCACCGATCGGCTTCACAGCATCTGACTTTCTTATAATGGTGTTTGTTTCTCCAAATAAATTTATCCTGAATTTGATTTATGTCCCTTATCCATCTATCAGATATAGCCTACTTAAAGAAAATGCTGGATAAATCAGCCTGGAAAGTGCTTCTGACTTCTGCAGGAGAATTATGCCAAATAAAGATTACTTTGTAACCCATGGGCGTCGGAACCATTGTGTGTGTGTGTGTGTGTGTGTGTGTGTGTGTGTGTGTGTGTGTGTGTGTGTGTGTGTGTGTGCGTGTGTGTGTGTGTGTGTGTGTGTGTGTGTGGGACAAGACCCTTTTTAAGACCAATGATATTGGACCCGCTCACTTTTATCAGCTCTAATTCAGCACATGTCTGTTTACCTAACCCTAACCGAGAAACTTATTAAGAAACTTATAGTTAAACACATGTTAAACGCTTTATTTCCCCTTTTCTAATATATATATATATATATATATTTTTTTTTTTTTATTGAAAATAAATGCCTTTCTGATCTGATATGTGTTGGGGAAAGGGAGTAGAGCGAGTGTGGCGAAAGCCGGACTCGAACCTCTGCATCAAATCTAAGTGCTGTGTGTCTTACCCGACTCTATAGCCACGGTAAACACTTCAGTGATGTCTGTAATTTAGTCTGGCCCAATCAATCGTTTAGTAAACGGCCCTTTTTCTGTCTGGATACGGCGCATAAAAAACATGCAACTTCATTATCATTATCTGTGAAACTGTTGATGTCTATGGCAGTTAAATGAATATAGCCTTTTTATTAGACTTGGTATTGACTGGTTTGAGGTCTTTTTTGGTATAGGAAAGGGATATGGCCTCAAACGCACCCTAATGCAGGAAATCACATCTATGACATCATTTTTTTTGGGTGGGGCCCAGACCCCAGACCCCCCACAAACCAATTTCCCCACCTATCATATTTTGTCTTATCCGCTACTGACCTACCCACTTTTTATTTGCTTCCGACGCCCATGTTGTAACCACATATTTAATATGTGTGTGTGTTTGCGTGCGTGCGTGTGTGATCCTTGATGTGAGTGT
Organism: Pseudorasbora parva; assembly: GCF_024679245.1. NCBI lineage: Eukaryota > Metazoa > Chordata > Actinopteri > Cypriniformes > Gobionidae > Pseudorasbora > Pseudorasbora parva. The sequence continues at coordinate 95,788 of NC_090187.1, read as the reverse complement.
GTGGGTCAACGCATCGATCGCTCGTTCTTACGCAATGGCGTCACTCGGCATGGCCCCGCCCCCGCAGGCGCGAGCGCGTGCGCGTGCGCTCTCCCGTTCCCGTGCTCTCTCTCGTCAGTGACGGTCGTGTCTCGGTTCACGCGCTGTATAAAAGCTGTCGGTGTTTTCTCGGACCATGTCTGTGTCACCGGACAAACGGCGGAAGATGGAGTCCGCGCTGGAGCAGATCAAGAAGTACACGGTGGTCGTGGCGGACACGGGCGACTTCAACGGTGAGTTTATCGGTGTTTCCGCGAGTGTCGGTAAATCATTAATCCTCGACCTGTGGAGTCTAGACTCATATTCACTTCATAATTCTCCACAACAGAGACGCTTATGTGGGGAATGTTTGCTAGTGAGGGTTAATCTGCTTTGAGGAACTGCTTTCGCGGACCGTTGTGTTAGTTTATTGATAATGATATGCAGGAGTTGGGTTAGTCTGATCAGGGTCACGTATGTGATCATCCTCGCGGTAATTAGTTTAATGTAAACCAAGTCTACTGGGTCGGAAAAATACTCGCGTGGGCTCGTCATGCTGAGACCCGGAAGCGACGTTATGATTGGCTGGACGAACACGGCTCATCTTATGAATATTAATCGTTCTACTTGACAGTCAGAGACAGCCTACCTGATTGGCCGAGAGGCAGAGCTTAGTAATGAGCACTACTTTACATATTAATGTGACTAATTCATATTCATGGTTTGTCTGGTTGTGTATTTGTGGAAGTTCTGGTGATGAAAACACAGGAAGGATTCAGACGTCAGTTATAGTGGTTTAACACGAGAATATGTAATCTTATAACACATGTATTTAATGACATACAACACCAAAACCAATTTCCAGTCACTAATATTGATGTATTATTTTAACTCTTTATTATAATAGTGTGTTATTTAGATTTTCACATATAGACTTTCTGAGATGTGTCCACACACAGAAGAGGTAGAGTTAGGTAAGAAGGGTTAGGGTTAAGGTTGGGGTTAGTTAGGTTAGAGTTGGGGTTAGTTAGGTTAGAGTTAGGGTTGGGGCTAGTTAGGTTAGAGTTAGGGTTGGGGCTAGTTAGGTTAGAGTTAGGGTTGGGGCTAGTTAGGTTAGAGTTAGGGTTGGGGCTAGTTAGGTTAGAGTTAGGGTTAGAGTTAGGGTTGGGGCTAGTTAGGTTAGAGTTAGGGTTGGGGCTAGTTAGGTTAGAGTTAGGGTTAGAGTTAGGGTTGGGGCTAGTTAGGTTAGAGTTGGGGTTAGTTAGGTTAGAGTTGGGGTTAGTTAGGGTTAGAGTTGGGGTTAGTTAGGTTAGAGTTGGGGTTAGTTAGGTCAGAGTTGGGTAAGAAGGGTTAGGGTTAGGGTTGGGGTTAGTTAGGTTAGGGTTGGGGTTAGTTAGGTTAGGGTTAGAGTTAGGGTTAGTTAGGTTAGAGTTAGGGTTAGTTAGGTTAGGGTTAGGTAAGAAGGGTTATAGCTGAAGGCCGGAGTCCAGCTTCAGATCCATTGGGCTGGACGTGAGATCTGTTGCCTCAGACTCTTGTGAAACGCAGAGATTTCAGTGTTTGCTTTACACAAGGAAGCCACGCTGATGAAACTCCCTTTGTGTGTTTCTGCGCTGTCATCATGATCCGGCAGTTGATCCACACACACACACACACACACACACACACACACACACACACACACACACACACACACACACACACACACACACACACACACACACCATAACCCTATACCTGAGTTTTGCTCTGATGTAGAAGGACTGTTGATGAAAAGCTACCCCACCGTGTGTGTTTTTGAGTATGTTTGATTATATTTTGCCGTTTCACAGAGCAAGGGTTTTTGTGTGTTTTATCATCAAGTAAAGTCTTCATTTATAAAGAACTTTTTACAACACAGATTGTTTCAGAGCAGTTTCACAGTGATATCAGCTGATTAATGCGAGAGAGAGTGTGTGTGTGTGTGTGTGTGTGCGTGCGTGCGTGCGTGGGTGCTCGCGTTTATTACTCATCTCCTGTTCATTGGCTCCGATTATGTTCAGGCAAAGCTTCATAAACTCAAACTAGACTTTAGTGGCCGCAGGTCTCCAGAATGTGTTTTTGCCGAACGGAGCATCAGTCAGATGTGGAGCTGTATGTAATGGTAGCAGTCCTTTTAATTGACCCAACAGTCACTGATAACGGCTTCTAATTTCTGATTGATTATATATTGTTTATGTGAACATGCACAGGAGATCAAGTCTAACTTTAACAGCCATGTTTTCTCCTCGGCAGCAATTGAAGAGTACAAGCCTCAGGATGCCACGACTAACCCGTCTCTCATTCTGGCGGCCGCCAAGATGTCCACTTACCAGCATCTGCTGGACCAGGCCATAAAATACGGCACCGCTAACGGCGGGTGAGAATATGCTTCCTCAGGCCATGTTCCAGTTCTGCTCTGCCCCTGTTAGGGTTAGAAACAGGACAGCTGTGCACAAATATTACAGCTCTAATGCACATTATCATTCCAGGAGTGAGGAAGAGCAGGTGACCAATGCCATGGACAAGCTGTTCGTGAGCTTCGGTCTGGAGATCCTAAAGAAGGTTCCTGGCCGGGTCTCCACTGAAGTCGATGCCAGGTGAGAGTCATGTTGGTGTGACCCGCACGGGTGCCGGCACATGATCTTTGGGTTGTCATTAAACTTCAGTTCATATATTATCTTATGCACTTAGTGCAGAGTCCTGCAACGGGTCGGGTACCCGCGGGTATCCGCGGGTACCCGCATAAAAGTGGCTAAAACGGGTGGATTATGACATTTATAAAATTCACGGGCGGGGATGCGGGCGGATAATTAACTCTGTGCGGGCGGGTAGTAGCGCGGATGGGCGGATGAAAAATATGTGCAATATTTCTGTGGCAAAGTGAACGCGAGAGCAAGAGAGAGAGAGACCAGGGCGTGATTGTGAATGAGCGTCACCTGCGAGCCACACCGGTCTCGAGTCCTCTGAGGGAGCTCGGAAGCATATAAGGACGAGAGATCACCAGACCTGGATTTGACGTTGAGTTGTGTTTATGTTTTATTATGCGTGTGCGCATGGGAGATGTCCATGAAGGGCTACTCACGTTACTTTCGTTTTGTTTGGTTAAAGTCTTTTAAATGTTCGCTGGTTCCCGCCTCCTTCTTCCCCCATCCAACATATTGTAGGCTATTACAATTTCTATGTCCAAATTACCATTACACATACACGCAACAATGATATACCATTTGACCCATCACGTCACCACCACTGCGACATTGAAACTTTTGTTGATGCCTCTCGTAGCGCAGAAGGAGCGAGCGTTGCAGGAGTAGCAATGGATGAAGTAAAAGTAAAGCTGGTGAGTGGAGTAGCTATATGAAATTGTTGACAATGAGTCTTTAAAGGCACTTTTGCCTGTTTCATTAGCCCATTCATGACGCTGTTGATGTTGAGAGAGGTGTAGGATAAAAAAATAAAGCATTTTAATTTGAATGTTTTAGCGTGTGTGATTTATCGCGGGCACGGGTCGGGTAACGGGCCAAATATTAACGGGTCTGGGCGGGTACGGATTTAATTTTGAAATTTTCACGGGTCACGGGTCGGATCTGGTGCTAAACCTTGCGGGTACGGGCGGGGGCGGGTCTCCAAAAATGGACCCGTGCAGGACTCTGACTTAGTGACATTTTACAAATGCAATAAGGAGTTTAGTGGCTGTGAATGATCCAGATATTCAGCAGAAAACTGACCAACATAAGCGTGTCTACTCTCACTCTATATCCTCTATATCCGCTGCCATTGGAGCGAAGATGTCCAAACAATCATTAGCTCCAATATTCTATTGTTGGTTTAGGGTACGGCGTGGGTACGGCGTGGGGACGGCGTGGGTACGGCATGGGTACGGTATGGGGACGGCGTGGGTACAGTATGGGGACGGCGTGGGTACAGTATGGGGACGGCGTGGGTACAGTATGGGGACGGCGTGGGTACAGTATGGGTTCATTATTGGTACAGTATGGGTTCATTATTGGTACGGTATGGGTTCGTTATTGGTACGGTATGGGTTCATTATTGGTACAGTATGGGTTCATTATTGGTACAGTATGGGTTCGTTATTGGTACGGTATGGGTTCGTTATTGGTACAGTATGGGTATAGTATGGGTTCGTTATTGGTACGGTATGGGTTCGTTATTGGTACAGTATGGGTTCGTTATTGGTACGGTATGGGTTTGTTATTGGTACGGTATGGGTTCGGTATTGGTACGGTATGGGTTTGTTATTGGTACAGTATGGGTACAGTATGGGTTCGTTATTGGTATGGGTACGGTATGGGTTCATTATTGGTACAGTATGGGTTCATTATTGGTACAGTATGGGTTCATTATTGGTACAGTATGGGTATAGTATGGGTTCATTATTGGTACAGTATGGGTTCATTATTGGTACAGTATGGGTACAGTATGGGTTCGGTATTGGTACGGTATGGGTTCGTTATTGGTACGGTATGGGTTCGGTATTGGTACGGTATGGGTTCGTTATTGGTACAGTATGGGTATAGTATGGGTTCGTTATTGGTACGGTATGGGTTCGTTATTGGTACAGTATGGGTTCGTTATTGGTACGGTATGGGTTTGTTATTGGTACGGTATGGGTTCGGTATTGGTACGGTATGGGTTTGTTATTGGTACAGTATGGGTACAGTATGGGTTCGTTATTGGTATGGGTACGGTATGGGTTCATTATTGGTACAGTATGGGTTCATTATTGGTACAGTATGGGTTCATTATTGGTACAGTATGGGTATAGTATGGGTTCATTATTGGTACAGTATGGGTTCATTATTGGTACAGTATGGGTACAGTATGGGTTCGGTATTGGTACGGTATGGGTTCGTTATTGGTACGGTATGGGTTCGGTATTGGTACGGTATGGGTTTGTTATTGGTACAGTATGGGTACAGTATGGGTTCGTTATTGGTATGGGTACGGTATGGGTTCATTATTGGTACAGTATGGGTTCATTATTGGTACAGTATGGGTTCATTATTGGTACAGTATGGGTATAGTATGGGTTCATTATTGGTACAGTATGGGTTCATTATTGGTACAGTATGGGTATAGTATGGGTTCGTTATTGGTACGGTATGGGTTCGTTATTGGTACAGTATGGGTTCGTTATTGGTACGGTATGGGTTTGTTATTGGTACAGTATGGGTACAGTATGGGTTCGGTATTGGTACAGTATGGGTTCGTTATTGGTACGGTATGGGTTTGTTATTGGTACAGTATGGGTACAGTATGGGTTCGTTATTGGAATGGGTATGGTATTGGTTCGTTATTGGTACGGTATGGGTACGGTATGGGTTCGGTATTGGTACGGTATGGGTTTGTTATTGGTACAGTATGGGTATGGTATGGGTTCGTTATTGGTACGGTATGGGTTCGGTATTGGTACGGTATGGGTTTGTTATTGGTACAGTATGGGTACAGTATGGGTTCGTTATTGGTATGGGTACGGTATTGGTTCGTTATTGGTATGGTATGGGTACGGTATGGGTTTGGTATTGGTACGGTATGGGTTTGTTATTGGTACGGTATGGGTTCGTTATTGGTACGGTATGGGTACGGTATGGGTTTGGTTTTGGTACGGTATGGGTTTGTTATTGGTACAGTATGGGTATGGTATGGGTTCGGTATTGGTACGGTATGGGTTTGTTATTGGTACAGTATGGGTATGGTATGGGTTTGTTATTGGTACGGTATGGGTTTGTTATTGGTACAGTATGGGTACGGTATGGGTTCGGTATTGGTACGGTATGGGTTTGTTATTGGTACGGTATGGGTTCGTTATTGGTACGGTATGGGTACGGTATGGGTTTGGTTTTGGTACGGTATGGGTTTGTTATTGGTACAGTATGGGTACAGTATGGGTTTGTTATTGGTACGGTATGGGTTTGTTATTGGTACAGTATGGGTTCATTATTGGTACAGTATGGGTTCATTATTGGTACAGTATGGGTATAGTATGGGTTCATTATTGGTACAGTATGGGTTCATTATTGGTACAGTATGGGTACAGTATGGGTTCGGTATTGGTACGGTATGGGTTCGGTATTGGTACGGTATGGGTTTGTTATTGGTACAGTATGGGTACAGTATGGGTTCGTTATTGGTATGGGTACGGTATGGGTTCATTATTGGTACAGTATGGGTTCATTATTGGTACAGTATGGGTTCATTATTGGTACAGTATGGGTATAGTATGGGTTCATTATTGGTACAGTATGGGTTCATTATTGGTACAGTATGGGTATAGTATGGGTTCGTTATTGGTACGGTATGGGTTCGTTATTGGTACAGTATGGGTTCGTTATTGGTACGGTATGGGTTTGTTATTGGTACAGTATGGGTACAGTATGGGTTCGGTATTGGTACAGTATGGGTTTGTTATGGGTATGGTATGGGTTCGTTATTGGTACGGTATGGGTTCGGTATTGGTACGGTATGGGTTTGTTATTGGTACGGTATGGGTTCGGTATTGGTACAGTATGGGTTCGTTATTGGTACGGTATGGGTTTGTTATTGGTACAGTATGGGTACAGTATGGGTTCGTTATTGGAATGGGTATGGTATTGGTTCGTTATTGGTACGGTATGGGTACGGTATGGGTTCGGTATTGGTACGGTATGGGTTTGTTATTGGTACAGTATGGGTATGGTATGGGTTCGTTATTGGTACGGTATGGGTTCGGTATTGGTACGGTATGGGTTTGTTATTGGTACAGTATGGGTACAGTATGGGTTCGTTATTGGTATGGGTACGGTATTGGTTCGTTATTGGTATGGTATGGGTACGGTATGGGTTTGGTATTGGTACGGTATGGGTTTGTTATTGGTACGGTATGGGTTCGTTATTGGTACGGTATGGGTACGGTATGGGTTTGGTTTTGGTACGGTATGGGTTTGTTATTGGTACAGTATGGGTATGGTATGGGTTCGGTATTGGTACGGTATGGGTTTGTTATTGGTACAGTATGGGTATGGTATGGGTTTGTTATTGGTACGGTATGGGTTTGTTATTGGTACAGTATGGGTACGGTATGGGTTCGGTATTGGTACGGTATGGGTTTGTTATTGGTACGGTATGGGTTCGTTATTGGTACGGTATGGGTACGGTATGGGTTTGGTTTTGGTACGGTATGGGTTTGTTATTGGTACAGTATGGGTACAGTATGGGTTTGTTATTGGTACGGTATGGGTTTGTTATTGGTACAGTATGGGTTTGTTATTGGTACAGTATGGGTTTGTTATTGGTACAGTATGGGTTTGTTATTGGTACAGTATGGGTACGGTATGGGTTTGTTATTGGTACGGTATGGGTTTGTTATTGGTACAGTATGGGTTTGTTATTGGTACAGTATGGGTTTGTTATTGGTACGGTATGGGTTTGTTATTGGTACGGTATGGGTTCGTTATTGGTACGGTATGGGTACGGTATGGGTTTGGTTTTGGTACGGTATGGGTTTGTTATTGGTACAGTATGGGTATGGTATGGGTTTGTTATTGGTACGGTATGGGTTTGTTATTGGTACAGTATGGGTTTGTTATTGGTACAGTATGGGTTTGTTATTGGTACGGTATGGGTTTGTTATTGGTACAGTATGGGTTTGTTATTGGTACGGTATGGGTTTGTTATTGGTACGGTATGGGTTCGTTATTGGTACGGTATGGGTACGGTATGGGTTTGGTTTTGGTACGGTATGGGTTTGTTATTGGTACAGTATGGGTATGGTATGGGTTTGTTATTGGTACGGTATGGGTTTGTTATTGGTACAGTATGGGTACAGTATGGGTTTGTTATTGGTATAGTATGGGTTTGTTATTGGTACAGTATGGGTACGGTATGGGTTTGTTATTGGTACGGTATGGGTTTGTTATTGGTACAGTATGGGTTTGTTATTGGTACAGTATGGGTACGGTATGGGTTTGTTATTGGTACGGTATGGGTTTGTTATTGGTACAGTATGGGTTTGTTATTGGTACAGTATGGGTTTGTTATTGGTACGGTATGGGTTTGTTATTGGTACAGTATGGGTTCGGTATGGGTTTGTTATTGGTACAGTATGGGTTTGTTATGCGTACAGTATGGGTTCGTTATTGGTACGGTATGGGTTTGTTATTGGTACAGTATGGGTACAGTATGGGTTCGTTATTGGTACAGTATGGGTTTGTTATTGGTACAGTATGGGTTTGTTATGCGTACAGTATGGGTTCGTTATTGGTACGGTATGGGTTTGTTATTGGTACAGTATGGGTACGGTATGGGTTTGTTATTGGTACGGTATGGGTTTGTTATTGGTACAGTATGGGTTCGGTATGGGTTTGTTATTGGTACAGTATGGGTTTGTTATTGGTACAGTATGGGTTTGTTATTGGTACAGTATGGGTACGGTATGGGTTTGTTATTGGTACGGTATGGGTTTGTTATTGGTACAGTATGGGTTTGTTATTGGTACAGTATGGGTACGGTATGGGTTCGTTATTGGTACAGTATGGGTTTGTTATTGGTACAATATGGGTACGGTATGGGTTTGTTATTGGTACGGTATGGGTTTGTTATTGGTACAGTATGGGTTTGTTATTGGTACAGTATGGGTACGGTATGGGTTTGTTATTGGTACGGTATGGGTTTGTTATTGGTACAGTATGGGTTTGTTATTGGTACGGTATGGGTATAGTATGGGTTCGTTATTGGTACGGTATGGGTTTGTTATTGGTACAGTATGGGTACGGTATGGGTTTGTTATTGGTACGGTATGGGTTTGTTATTGGTACAGTATGGGTTCGGTATGGGTTTGTTATTGGTACAGTATGGGTTTGTTATGCGTACAGCAGGGGTCGCCAACTGGCGGACTCCGGTCCGGATCCGGACCGCGAGATGCATCCATCCGGACCGCGAAGCCGTTTGACACACTGAAATAACTAAATGCCAAATGCGATTTAAAATAAATAAATAAATAATCACATTTATATCAGGCAGCTCAGTAGAACCGTTTTTCCTATGTTGCCACGGTTGCGTTGACAGTTAAAGGGGTCGCACACCGGACTGAAGCTCATGGGCGCGTCTCAGGATCTCACAGCGGACGCACACATTACGCGCGAGCTCAGTTTTGAATCGACTCCTGACAGAAGAACTTCACGATGAGTGTATCTCTTGTAGCACAGGGTGAAATCAGTATGTACATGGAGGATTTGAGGGAAATATAATATAAATGTAATACATCGTGCAGCTCTTCTGTCAGAAGTCGATTCAAAACTGAGCTTGCGCGTATGTGAGCGTCCAGTGTGAGATCCTAAGACGCGCCCATGAGCTTCAGTCCGGTGTGCGGCTACGTTTACTCACTACATGTTTAGACGCGCAGTGAAGAGACTGAAGAAAACGGCGCGCAAAACAGAGGCTGAATCAGAAATTGGCCCCTTAACCCTCATCCACTATTCCCTACGTTAGTCCACTATTACAGTTCACTTGAAGGAGTGAATGAAAACGAGTGCGTGAAGTCGGACAGCTGTTGTGTGTACATCGGCTGTACACCCGTTATTGCGGTGCAACATGTGAGTACACTCAAACATGTCCACTGTGGTTTCGGACGCCACTACAAATGGCTGTCCCCTCAAATAATGCCCTATTTAGGGTATAGGGGCGATTTCTCAGCAGTCTGAGGTAAGGGCGCAGAAAATAAATGAGCCAATTTCTCACATGCACTGAAGTTCAGACAATGTAGCTATATTCACTTTTTTATTATTATTATTATTTTTTTTTTTTGGAACAAGGAATGTTTATGCTTCCATTCCATCTTTAAGTTCAACTCAGCTCAGCCTTTTGAGAGGTTATTTACGTTTTTCTGGATTTAAAGGAACAGTTGAAATAAAGAGATAAAATATTTTGTGGACTTTTTCATTTTTCCAACACTGGTGGCACCTTATTTTTGCCTGTTTGTGTTTCTGGATGATATTGCTAATGATTTTTTACCAGTGCAATTTGAAGCACAGAGAGAGCAGTGCTGAAGATAGTCTCTACCTAACTAAATGTGGGCTATACATGTGAATGAACATAAAATTATGTTATGAGATTTCTGTTTTGTTTTTTAACCAGGAGGGTTTGTGTTCATTGATTGTTACTGTTTATCTCAGTTCAGCAGAAAAAGCACTTTAGTTGCTAGTAATGTTGAAATTAATGTATTTTCAGTGCAGATTTAGAGATGAAGGCATTTTTTTCATTTATTCATTATAATTTTGTCAGACATGGATAGAATTAGATATTTTGTACCAATGCAAACAGAATAACCTCAAAATTAAATACATGTTTTGAAGGATTACCTATGTTTGCTTTAAAAAAATGAAAAGATATACTTTATCTATATGAGAACATATTATATTTTGTTCAATAAAGACATTTTAATCTACACTCATTTCTTTAGTCTGGCAAAAAGACATCGATTCATGTTTTTAGGTATATAACTGTCCGGACCTCGGCCGGTGAGAAGGTTTTTTTTCTGGACCCCAAGCTATTTTAGTTGAAGACCCCTGGCGTACAGTATGGGTTCGTTATTGGTACGGTATGGGTTTGTTATTGGTACGGTATGGGTTTGTTATTGGTACAGTATGGGTTTGTTATTGGTACAGTATGGGTTCATTATTGGTACGGTATGGGTTCGGTATGGGTTTGTTATTGGTACAGTATGGGTTTGTTATTGGTACAGTATGGGTACGGTATGGGTTTGTTATTGGTACGGTATGGGTTTGTTATTGGTACAGTATGGGTTTGTTATTGGTACAGTATGGGTTCATTATTGGTACGGTATGGGTTTGTTATTGGTACAGTATGGGTTTGTTATTGGTACAGTATGGGTACGGTATGGGTTTGTTATTGGTACGGTATGGGTTTGTTATTGGTACAGTATGGGTTTGTTATTGGTACAGTATGGGTTTGTTATTGGTACGGTATGGGTTTGTTATTGGTACGGTATGGGTTCGTTATTGGTACGGTATGGGTACGGTATGGGTTTGGTTTTGGTACGGTATGGGTTTGTTATTGGTACAGTATGGGTATGGTATGGGTTTGTTATTGGTACGGTATGGGTTTGTTATTGGTACAGTATGGGTTTGTTATTGGTACGGTATGGGTTTGTTATTGGTACAGTATGGGTTTGTTATTGGTACAGTATGGGTTTGTTATTGGTACGGTATGGGTTTGTTATTGGTACGGTATGGGTTCGTTATTGGTACGGTATGGGTACGGTATGGGTTTGGTTTTGGTACGGTATGGGTTTGTTATTGGTACAGTATGGGTATGGTATGGGTTTGTTATTGGTACGGTATGGGTTTGTTATTGGTACAGTATGGGTACAGTATGGGTTTGTTATTGGTACAGTATGGGTTTGTTATTGGTACAGTATGGGTACGGTATGGGTTTGTTATTGGTACGGTATGGGTTTGTTATTGGTACAGTATGGGTTTGTTATTGGTACAGTATGGGTTTGTTATTGGTACAGTATGGGTATGGTATGGGTTTGTTATTGGTACGGTATGGGTTTGTTATTGGTACAGTATGGGTTCGGTATGGGTTTGTTATTGGTACAGTATGGGTTTGTTATGCGTACAGTATGGGTTCGTTATTGGTACGGTATGGGTTTGTTATTGGTACGGTATGGGTTTGTTATTGGTACAGTATGGGTTCGGTATGGGTTTGTTATTGGTACAGTATGGGTTTGTTATTGGTACAGTATGGGTTTGTTATTGGTACGGTATGGGTTTGTTATTGGTACGGTATGGGTTTGTTATTGGTACAGTATGGGTTCGTTATTGGTACGGTATGGGTTTGTTCAGTATGGGTACGGTATGGGTTCGGTATTGGTACGGTATGGTTTGTTATTGGTACAGTATGGGTTTGTTATTGGTACAGTATGGGTACAGTATGGGTTTGTTATTGGTACAGTATGGGTTTGTTATTGGTACATTATGGGTACGGTATGGGTTCGTTATTGGTACGGTATGGGTTTGTTATTGGTACAGTATGGGTACGGAATGGGTTCGGTATTGGTACGGTATGGGTTTGTTATTGGTACAGTATTGGTACGGTATGGGTTCGGTATTGGTACGGTATGGGTTTTTTATTGGTACAGTATGGGTTCGTTATTGGTACGGTATGGGTTTGTTATTGGTACAGTATGGGTACGGTATGGGTTCGGTATTGGTACGGTATGGGTTTTTTATTGGTACAGTATGGGTTCGGTATTGGTACGGTATGGGTTTGTTATTGGTACAGTATGGGTACGGTATGGGTTCGGTATTGGTACGGTATGGGTTTGTTATTGGTACAGTATGGGTACGGTATGGGTTCGGTATTGGTACGGTATGGGTTTTTTATTGGTACAGTATGGGTTCGTTATTGGTACGGTATGGGTTTGTTATTAGTACAGTATGGGTGCAGTATGGGTTCGTTATTGGTACGGTATGGGTTCCTTCGGTATGGGTACGATATGGGTTTGGTATGACAATGGTATGTCAAGACAAGTCGCCTTCCTTTATAAAGCACTTTTTACAACACAGATTGGTTCAAAGTAGCTTTACAGTGATGATAAGAAATGAATTTATTTTTTGAAGAAATTGTTTTTTGAAACTTAATAGTTTGGTGCCATTTAAAACAACACCATCTTCAACTAAAACAAGAGCAACAGCCTCTAGTGGCCGGTGAACGCAAACCATGAAATGGAAATAGTTTTGGAACTATCATCACCAAACCACATCATCAGCAAACCCCAAAAGGTTAATCCATGAAAACTGCGACTGCATGTACACAAGCATTATGTGTTCAGCCCATAGGCAAGCGTGTTCGTATAGGACTGTGTGTATTATCTGTATGGAGGTGAAGGAGGCGTCACAGGGGAGAGTCTGGTCACATGCTCTCTGACCCTTAAGGGATTATTTGGTCATATTTAGGTGCAGGTCCACCATCTGATCTGGATCCGGCCCATATCCCGCTGCAGTAAACCTCGGGATAAACAGAGAGACTAACATTAGTGTAGATGCCACTCTTCTGATGATGTAACGAGTACATCAGGTGTTATGGGCTAATATGATCATACTTCCTGGTTCTAGTAAGAACTCGAGCTGCTGCGGTTTGGACCTGCTGGAGTTTGTTTATTAAGCGAGCAGGGCAACCACCCAGTAGAGCATTACAATAATCTAGCCTTAAGCTCAAGAACTAGCAATCATGTAATGTTTGATAAGTTCATTAGTAAACATTAACAAGCACATAATCTTATCTTTTTTCTAGCTTTGTGAATATATTAACTAATGATCTGTTTAGCATTATAATGTTTGTTAAGATCTCATTAATGAAAGCTGTTATAAAGTTGCCGCACAGAAATCCATTTCATTGTTTTTACATCTGGTACACATTGGACTCACAGCATTGCTAATCTTGTAAAGCACAAAATTATTTGCGTGTCATGTAATGCTTCTTTTGATTTTCAGGCTGTCGTTTGACAAAGAGGCGATGGTGTCTCGTGCGCGGAGGCTCATCTCTCTCTATGAAGAGGCAGGAGTCGGTAAAGAGCGCATTCTGATCAAGCTCTCGTCCACATGGGAAGGCATTCAGGCCGGACGGTGAGTGTTTGCTAAAGCTCAGGAGATGCATCGCTGGTGCTCCTGTGTGTCGGCATGATCAATCTGATGATCAAAATGATGGCTAATTCATCAGCCGCTCCTGTGTTCTTAATGAGCCGCTGAGAGAGCTGACGTGTGTGTGTGTGTGTTTGGCTGTTTGTCAGGGAGCTGGAGGAGAAGTACGGGATCCATTGCAACATGACTCTGCTGTTTTCATTCGCTCAGGCCGTGGCGTGTGCCGAGGCTCATGTCACTCTCATCTCCCCGTTTGTGGGACGAATCCTGGACTGGTACAAGGAAAACACAGACCGCAAAACCTACGAGCCCCATGAAGACCCAGGCATGTTCTCCGAGAGAAACATTCGCCATCTCGTATTGTTGAGTCTAAATGTCAGGGCAAAAAGGCCTAATTGGATTGAAATGTGTGCCCTCATATTCAATTCATATTTATTTATGTAAACAATATCTCACAATGCATATGGTTTTAAAATTAGTATTACAGAAAATGCATGTCTACATTATAATTCAGCGGGATCTGTTATCAGAGGAGACTGTCCAGTTATGGATTTCATGAATTGTACATATAAAGGTCACAGTTAGCTAACAATGTATTAATAAAGAATCTATTAATTTAACAATGAAGTAGAAAAAATGAGTAGTGAGGAAGTGAAGTTGAAGTTAGGAATACATGTTAAAATGATTAGGATATATAGAAAAAGAAATGTAGCATTTGTGGAGAAGAGCGAACCCTAGCTATAGTGACACACACACACACACACACACACACACACACTGTCGATTCGCCTGCTCAGGATCCAATCGCCACATGCAAGGGTTCAACAGTGGTTTAAGAAAAAGGCCAACAGCAGTGAGATCAGAAACTGGGCTGATGCTGACATTTCCTCAGCGTATGCTTTAGATGAGTCCGGCCTGAGTCCTGAGTTCCTGCTCAAGGCTTTGGGTCTCAGTCCAGCTTCTGTCCTAACCCTCTCTCTGTCTCTCCCTCAGGTGTGCTGAGTGTGACGAAGATCTACAACTACTATAAGAAGTTCAGCTACGATACAGTGGTGATGGGCGCCTCCTTCAGGAACACTGGGGAAGTGAAGGCTCTGGCCGGCTGCGATCTGCTCACCATCTCACCTGGGCTGCTGAGCGAGCTGAGCCAGGACCACAGCGCAGTCACATGTTCCCTCACACCGCAGGGAGGTGAGCACGGACGCACACACACACACACACACACACCACAGCGCAGTCACATGTTCCCTCACACCGCAGGGAGGTGAGCACGGACGCACACACACACACACACACACACACACACACACACACACACACACACACCACAGCGCAGTCACATGTTCCTTCACACCGCAGGGAGGTGAGCACGGACGCACACACACACACACACACACACACACACACCACAGCGCAGTCACATGTTCCCTCACACCGCAGGGAGGTGAGCACGGACGCACACACATACGCGCTTGAGCCGCCCGTTAAAGAGGTTTTCATCAAACCTGATCTTGTTTTCAGCAAAGGCCTGCGATCTGGAGCGGATCCACCTGGATGAGAAGAGCTACGGAGACACACATGCGCGCGCGCGCACACACACACACACGGACACACACGCTTGAGCCGCCCGTTAGAGATGTTTTCATCGAGCCTGATCTTGTTTTCAGCGAAGGCCTGCGATCTGGAGCGGATCCACCTGGATGAGAAGAGCTTCCGCTGGCAGCACAATGAGGACCGCATGGCTGTGGAGAAGCTCTCCGACGGGATTCGCAAATTTGCTGCCGATGCCGTTAAACTCGAGGCCATGATCAAGGTGCAAAAATCGCATTCATCCACTTTTCCCTCAGTTTTCCTTCATTTGAGTCTGAGTGATTGTGATCTTTAAAGGTGCCTCGTTTGCAGAATGCAGAAGAATGTGAATCTGCTTTAATGTCGGTTGTGTTGCTCTGCTGATGAGGTTGGCTGTATTAAACCCCTCGGGTTAGCAGCTGATCGTGGCTATTTATTCAGGCTCACTCTGCACACACACATCATGTTTTTCTGGTGTTTGTTTCAGGAGCGGATGTTTAATGTGAAGAACGGGCAGTAATGAAGCGGAGCGACGCTGTAGAGGACCAAAACCTTCACCCCACGCTGAGCTCTGATTGGCCGGTTTAGCTGCTCTTGGTTGGGACTGACTGTCGGCTGCTGTTTATAAGCCATGCACATCTAATAGAAAACTGATCCTAATGTGTGCTCAGATTAATCCCCAAACCCAGACTAACTCCAGCAGATTCTGCTTTCACTGTCGGACCAGTGGCTGTGAAGTTTCCTGTAGCTTCAATAGTTTGTAATCTAGCTCTGTACATTTCTATAAAACTTACATGAACGTGCTTCAGTATTTTCTATTCAGCCACCTGTACGTTCTGAGGATGAAACATGTTGATCTTGTATTAAAACATCTTTCCTCATTTGAGTGCTTCATTCTTGTGTGTGTGCGTATGTTTTTAAAGTGACAGGTATTACAGGAGAGAGTGAGATATGAGGACATTACCCATGTCCCCACTTTTCAAAATGCTTATAAATCATGCAGGTTTATTTGAGAAGGTAAAAATGCAGAATGTTTCCTGTGATGGGTAGGTTTAGGGGCAGTGGAGAGGGATAGAAAATACAGTTTGCACAGTATAAAACCATTACGCCTATGGAATGTCCCCACATTTCACAAAAGCAAAGTGTGTGAGTGTGTGAAAGAGTGAGAGTCTGTCTGATGTCAGATGAGGTGAATGTCCTTGTATGGGATCTTCTGTGCGTGACTAGAGCGCCTAACTAACCGTAACCCAGTCACAGGACTTCACCAAACCAGCAATGGCACCAGAGGAGTGTGTTTAGGTTGCCAGGGCAAAACAACCCTGCCCAGCGGTAATGGGACAGTGGATGGAGTTTGTTTTTCTAGAGTTGTCCAAGTGCTTTAGTTTCTGCATTTCAGCGACGATCGTGGCAGGTCCCCTATACGGTGCTGGAGAGAATTGGACCGGTTACTTAAAGTGTGCCGCAGCCGGGAAGAAGGAGAGCCAAGCAGCTGAACCACACCAGCCTCCTTAAGAAACGGGTCTGCACTAGAGACCATCTCGCTGGAGCACCTGAGAGGTCAGTTCCCTGATGTGTTCTCTTCTCTCCCCGGCAGACACTGTCCTGCAGCATGACATCTGCACGCCTCCAGGAGTCATCGTCAGGCAGCGGCTCTACCGGGTCTACCTAGTTTACCGGCCCTACTGAGTCTACCGGATCTACCTAGTCTACCGGGTCTACAGGCCCTATTGAGTCTACCGAGTCTACGGGCCCTACTGAGTCTTCCGGGTCTACGGGCCCTACTGAGTCTACCGAGTCTACGGGCCCTACTGAGTCTACCGGGTCTACAGGCCCTACTGAGTCTACCGAGTCTACGGGCCCTACTGAGTCTACCGGGTCTACGGGCCCTACTGAGTCTACCGGGTCTACGGGCCCTACTGAGTCTACTGGGTCTACGGGCCCTACTGAGTCTACCGGGTCTACAGGCCCTACTGAGTCTACTGGGTCTACGGGCCCTACTGAGTCTTCCGGGTCTACAGGCCCTATTGAGTCTACCGAGTCTACGGGCCCTACTGAGTCTTCCGGGTCTACGGGCCCTACTGAGTCTACCGAGTCTACGGGCCCTACTGAGTCTACCGGGTCTACAGGCCCTACTGAGTCTACCGAGTCTACGGGCCCTACTGAGTCTACCGAGTCTACGGGCCCTACTGAGTCTACCGGGTCTACGGGCCCTACTGAGTCTAGCGGGTCTACGGGCCCTACTGAGTCTACCGGGTCTACGGGCCCTACTGAGTCTACCGGGTCTACGGGCCCTACTGAGTCTACCGGGTCTACGGGCCCTACTGAGTTTACCGGGTCTACGGGCCCTACTGAGTCTACCGGGTCTACGGGCCCTATTGAGTCTACCGAGTCTACGGGCCCTACTGAGTCTTCCGGGTCTACGGGCCCTACTGAGTCTACCGGGTCTACGGGCCCTATTGAGTCCACCGGGTCTACGGGCCCTACTGAGTCCACCGGGTCTACGGGCCCTACTGAGTCTACCGGGTCTACGGGCCCTACTGAGTCTACCGGGTCTACGGGCCCTACTGAGTCTACCGGGTCTACGGGCCCTACTGAGTCTACCGGGTCTACGGGCCCTACTGAGTCTAAAGGGTCTACGGGCCCTACTGAGTCTACGGGCCCTACTGAGTCTACCGGGTCTACGGGCTCTACTGAGTCTACGGGCCCTACTGAGTCTAGCGGGTCTACGGGCCCTACTGAGTCTAGCGGGTCTACGGGCCCTACTGAGTCTACCTGGGTCTACGGGCCCTACTGAGTCTAGCGGGTCTACGGGCCCTACTGAGTCTAGCGGGTCTACGGGCCCTACTGAGTCTACGGGCCCTACTGAGTCTACGGGCCCTACTGTGTCTACGGGCCCTAAATTATTATATTTTTATAAAATGATTATAACCCACTTATTAAAAAAATGCATCTTGATCCGACAGAATTGGGTTGGGCTAAGGCCAATCTCAAATCTACCGTTTCTGTCAAAAATACTAGAAAAGGCAGAGTTATTTCAGTGGACAGAAAAGCTCCACAAGTAGTAACCTAGAATACTGTCTAACACTGCTCTACTGGGTGGCAATCTCTCTCTCTCTCTCTCTCCCGCTCTCTCTCTCTCTCTCTCTCTCTCTCTCTCTCTCTCTCTCTCTCTCTCTCTCTCTCTCTCTCTCTCTCTCTCTCTCGCGCTCTCTCTCTCTCGCGCTCTCTCGCTCTCTCTCTCTCGCGCTCTCTCGCTCTCTCTCTCTCGCTCGCTCGCTCTCTCGCTCTCTCTCTCGCTCTCTCTCTCTCGCGCTCTCTCTCTCTCACACACACACACACACACAGCCACATATATAAATAAATAAAATATTATTCTATTAATTGTTCCTAATAGAGGTGATGAATTGAATGTGAATGAATTCACACAATCCTGGATATTTTTATTTTTAAAGGCCCAGAAATTTCTGAGTGAGTGTGTGATTTTGTTTGTGTATATAACTCCCTTGTTTATGATTTATTTCTTTATTCCTGATGTGTGTGTGTGTGTGTGTGTGTGTGTGTGTGTGTTGTCCTTTGTGTAGTTCCTAATGTGTGTCATGTATGAGGTCATGTGTTGTTGTTTAGTTTGTTTAATTGCTGTTAAATTTAATTCTCTTTAGTTGACCCTTTTTATGAGCCCAAACCTGACTTTAATTTCAAATATTTTAATTTTTTAACTCTCTGTTTTGCATTTCATTTTGTTGTTGTTTTGTTTGTAAATCCTGCGTTCTTTGCCCTGGACTGATTGGTCCGTCACAGACATGATGTGTGTGTTAGTGTGACTGATGTGGTTAGACCGGCTGATCTGAAACTACATGAGCTGCTCGTCAATGAGAACAATCGCTTCATGGCTGATCAATGTTTTTTCCTCATTCATGTCCTCAGTTTACTGCCCATAAGCAGATGTGATTCCTCTACAAGATTCAGTGAGGATATCGGATTGTTTTTACCTTTTTTCAACACGGCCTGTTCCTGGCACTCACACTCCTTGACACGCAATCACTTAACAATAGAACTAAATTCCTTAACAATTCTTGTCAAGCCAGTTTGGCATCATTTTCTTTGTTCACAACATTTACTTTCGCACTGATGCTAGGAAACAAGATGCTTCACACAGGAGTTCTCGACATCTAATCTATCCAAATTATCCAAGTTATTGATAAATCAGTGACGGCATCAGTGAAGGGAAACGTTCTGGCATCAGAAGACATCAGGAGGTGTTTGGGTATGTCTGATTATTTCACAATCATGGCAGAGATTGCCTTAGAAGTACGTAGGGTGAGTTCAGGTAAACGGCCCATACGAAAGGAAAATATATTTACCAATATATTACTTGAAATATATTATAATATATTGTAAATACATGGAATAATATATTGATGGTATTACACAATATATTATATATTCCTGTAATATATTGCAAAATATACAAATGATTGCCTCTTTCATATATTGCAATATATTGGAGAATATAAATATTAAATCCTATATATGTGAATATATTGCCTAATGTATTATATGATATTTTCCAATATACTGCAATATATTTTTGTTTCGTAAGGGGGAGACCGTTTTTGCCATTGAAATAACAGGGAAAATGTGCTTGTTATCCTGAATTTCTGAATAAAAATATTACCTTTGAACAACTTATTATGAAACTTAAAGAAACATTTGGGGTTTAGCGTGTGCATTTGTTTAATACGATAATGAGACGTTTCCATAGGCTATGTTCGTTAACAAATCATATTGGACTGAGTAAGTATCCTAAGGTTTGTTTGTGTCTGCAGATGTGGTGTGTGTGGCTGAATCTGTGAAGATGTGGAGTGTGTGGCTGAATGTGTGGACTCTAACCCTCGGCCTGCTCTCACTTCCTCACGGCACCGCCGGATCCATCATGGGTGCAGCTGTCAACATCCAACTGCTCCCTCAGGATACATCCCAGCAGGTGAGATTCTGCACATCTTTAATCTTTGCTCTGGAACATATTTAAAATGGATTTAAAGCCCCTCATTTATTTCCTCCCTTTATGGTTCACTACAGAATGTAAGTACTCCAATATATATATATATATATATATAGATACATATTCACGTATGTATATGTGAGTGTATATATACACTCACCTAAAGCATTATTAGGACCACCTGTACAGTTTCTTATTAATGCAATTATCAAATCAACCAATCACATGGCAGTTAGGGTTAGGGTTATCCAGTATGCGGCAGTCCTGTGGGCGAAAATGCCTTGTAACCACTCGTTTTAACCGAGGTATGCAGCAAAGCATTTGTGAAGCCACAACACACACAACCTTGAGGCGGATGGGCTACACCAGCAGAAGACCCCACCGGGTATCACTCATCTCCACTACAAATAGGAAAAAGAGGCGACAATCTGCACGAGCTCACCAAAATTGGACGGTTGAAGACTGGAAAAATGTTGCCTGGTCTGATGAGTCTCGATTTCTGAGACATTCAGATGGTAGAGTCAGAATTTGGCGTAAACAGAATGAGAACATGGATCCATCATGCCTTGTTCCCACTGTGCAGGCTGGTGGTGGTGGTGTAATGGTGTGGGGGATGTTTTCTTGGCACACTTTAGGCCCCTTAGTGGCAATTGGGCATTGTTTAAATGCCACGGCCGACCTGAGCATTGTTTCTGACCATGTCCATCCCTTTATGACCACCATGTGCCCATCCTCTGATGGCTACTTCCAGCAGGATAATGCACCATGTCACAAAGCTCAAATCTGTCACCAGATGTCAACCCAATAGAGCATCTTTGGGATGTGGTGGAACGGGAGCTTCGTGCTCTGGATGTGCATCCCACAAATCTCCATCAACTGCAAGATGCTCTCCTATCAATATGGGCCAACATTTCTAAAGAATACTTTCATCACCTCGTTGAATCACTGCCACGTAGAATTAAGGCAGTTCTGAAGGCAAAAGGGGGTCAAACACAGTATTAGGATGTGTTCCTAATAATCCTTTAGCTGAGTGTATATATATATATATATATATATATATATATATATATATGTCTGGATAATATCAAGTGTTATCCACTTCACAAAAAAAGCAATCCAAACCCAGTCTGCCCTGTCCATCTCTGGATGAGCTGTGTAATGGGTTTGGGTTTGGGTTAGGGTTAGGTTAGGTTAGGGTTAGGCTTCAGGGTTCAGATCTCCTGTCTCGTCCTGCAGGTTAGAGCTCATTACAGTCTGGTGTCCAGTCTGCCCTGTCCATCCCTGGATGACCTGTGTAATGAAGTGAACTGCGTTGATCCGCTCAGCTCTTCTCCTGTAAAAGGAGCTTTGCCTTCCCCGGGCTGGTGCGTCCGTCAGTGGCAGAAAACCATTCCTCGAAACCATACTTCCACTCTTCAGTTCGGGTTAGTGATTACAGACTGTCCAAGTCCATTACCTGAGGAGGGAGAGACTAAAATCTCATATTGTGTTCACTCTTTAGATCTGATGGAGCTGTGTCACTATATTCAAGAGCAGATCTGTCCGTCAGATCGGACACTAACCGCCTTAACCAGCCTCCATATGTGTCGCTGCCTCCTCCAGTCAGGTAAAACCCTGCAAACACACTTCAGAAATGCACCTGGAAAACAGACTGTGGGTCTGAAACTTGTATCTCTTCATTCCAGAATAAGAGCTGGCTGTCCTCAGGAAATCCCTGTGGATGTGATGGATTTGGATGGAGATGAGATTCGCTGTCATTATAAGAAGAATGGCCTTGGTGAATTTATGCGGCTTAATGAAGTCAGTCTCTTTACCTTTAAATATTCAGTTCAATTAAATAGTTACATTTGTTTTTTTCCCCCAGTTATAGTCACTATTTAATGGGAAAGTTATGACATTGTTCCCTCCAAACAACCATGTTTAACCCTGGCAGGAGACGTGTACACTGTTGTATGAAGGTGGAGCGTATCTTGGTCAGTATCCAATACAGATCATGGTGGAGGATCTTCCTTCATCGGTGAAGAACCAGATTCACATCGAGGCAGAGCCTTTCTCCACTGTATCTGTGCATCTCTTAATAACAGGTCAGCATCTTCACAATCAACTAATGCATCACAGTACTACAATTGTAAGAAGCATTCAATAAACACATCTAACATATAACTATAATACAAATAAGGTATTAAAAATGTATTTGTTTTCATAACAAAAATGGAAGTATAGATGTTGAATATTGAATTTTAATATATTCCAATTTAAATCAAATCAAAGTTTTTGATTATTTTCCTAGATTCCTGCTCAGACCACTGTACATTCTCTCAGCCAGCTTCAGTAAACAGTATTGAAGCAGGTCCTATGTATGCCGGACACTTGCATTACAGCTTAAGCCTTAAAGATCAAAAGGATTTTACATGTAAAACATATAGATATAACATTAGATAATGCAGGTAGATTTGAGGATGTACACTGTAGTGATTTTTACTTTTGTCCACCCAAGGACACTAAGTAAGGTAGTGATTGGTACTCACGTCACCGCTGACGTTGTGATTTTTGGATCACACGTCACTTAAAGTGTGGTTACATCAGATGACCAACTTCCCCCCTCTTAGTTTGGGACACTAGTCAAGGCCTTTTACCTTGGCTGTATGAGAACACTTCGCACAGGAGGCTGCCCAGTCATTTATAATGAATGTAAAGGGGGGAGCGTTGGTCAGCTGATTTATCTGAAAGATTGGTGAGATTTCTAACTTGAAGAGCCTTTTCTATGGAAAGATAAATTGTTGTCTCTCTGAAATTAAGGTGAAGAACCTTATTATGCATTAAACAAATAAACGAAAGATTATTTGTTATTAACTAGCATTAGTTATATTACCTCTAATGTAAATTAGAAAATCATATACTGATTTCACAGCCTTGAACACGAAGATCTGTGGGATGCTGATCTCCTGGGGCACCAAAGGGTCCTAAAATCTGGAACACGCAGATGAGGCCCTGAAGTAGGTGCAGAAGGTCCTTAATCTGGAACACGCAGATGAGGCCCTAAAGTAGGTGCACCAAAGGGTCCTAAAATCTGGAACACGCAGATGAGGCCCTGAAGTAGGTGCAGAAGGTCCTTAATCTGGAACACGCAGATGAGGCCCTAAAGTAGGTGCAGAAGGTCCTTAATCTGGAACACGCAGATGAGGCCCTGAAGTAGGTGCAGAAGGTCCTTAATCTGGAACACGCAGATGAGGCCCTGAAGTAGGTGCAGAAGGCCCTTAATCTGGAACATGCAGATGAGGCCCTGAAGTAGGTGCAGAAGGTCCTTAATCTGGAACACGCAGATGAAGGAACCTTGAAGTGAAGGTTTGCTCTCCTGAGCTTAACCTTGTTGCAAATGTCTCTGTGTGTCTTCTGCCTCTTTGGACCAGACACTCAAAAGTTGGTCAATCTGCTCTGATCTCTTTAGCATGGAGACTTGGGACGCGCTGTAGTCGTCTCGCTGGACTAAAACTCTGAAAGCAGTGTTGGCTAATGTCTCTTTTCTCACAGGCTGGAGGCTCAGAACATTGTCGTATCTGTTGCTGCCTCACAAGCTGTAGATTCAGGTCCTCGGATCTTTTGTTGTCTCTGATTAAACCAGAGGCTCAGAACTTGCTCTGTCCCAGTCTAACCCTCGGCGGACAGACTCAGAACTTGGTGAACTGTTTGTCTCTCGCGTGGAGACTCAGAACTTGGTTGCTCTGTCACAGTCTAACCCTCGGCGGACAGACTCAGAATTTGGTGAACTGTTTGTCTCTCGCGTGGAGACTCAGAACCTGGTTACTCTGTCACAGTCTAACCCTCGGCGGACAGACTCAGAACCTGGTGAACTGTTTGTCTCTCACGTGGAGACTCAGAACTTGGTTGCTCTGTCACAGTCTAACCCTCGGCGGACAGACTCAGAACCTGGTGAACTGTTTGTCTCTCACGTGGAGACTCAGAACTTGGTTGCTCTGTCAGAGTCTAATCCTCGGTGGACAGACTCAGAACCTGGTGAGCTGTTTGTCTCTTGCGTGGAGACTCAGAACTTGGTTGCTCTGTCACAGTCTAACCCTCGGCGGACAGACTCAGAACTTGGTGAACTGTTTGTCTCTCACGTGGAGACTCAGAACTTGGTTGCTCTGTCACAGTCTAACCCTTGGCGGACAGACTCAGAACCTGGTGAACTGTTTGTCTCTCGCGTGGAGACTCAGAACCTGGTTGCTCTGTCACAGTCTAATCCTCGGCGGACAGACTCAGAACCTGGTTGCTCTGTCACAGTCTAATCCTCGGCGGACAGACTCAGAACTTGGTGAACTGTTTGTCTCTCGCGTGGAGACTCAGAACCTGGTTACTCTGTCACAGTCTAATCCTCGGCAGACAGACTCAGAACTTGGTGAACTGTTTGTCTCTCGCGTGGAGACTCAGAACCTGGTTGCTCTGTCCCAGTCTAACCCTCGGCGGACAGACTCAGAACTTGGTGAACTGTTTGTCTCTCGCGTGGAGACTCAGAACCTGGTTGCTCTGTCCCAGTCTAACCCTCGGCAGACAGACTCAGAACTTGGTGAACTGTTTGTCTCTCGCGTGGAGACTCCGAACCTAGTTGCTTTGTCACAGTCTAATCCTCGGCGGACAGACTCAGAACAAGGAGTGTCTATTGAAAGGGTACCTTTATCCTTTCCGAATAGGAGGAGATTGCAATTTGGTGCTTCTCCATTCCAGTGTTGCTATTGGCTGCTGGCATCAGAGGGGGCACACAGTGTGGCCCACCCTTCTTTCCCCTATGGAACTCATTTGCATACTGTACACAGTTAGAAGTCTTTAAAGTGTCTTTAAAGTTCATCAATGCATTTCTCACTTTCCAAACCCCCATCAGAATACAATTGGCAATATACTAAACAAATAGACACCAAACATGATGGAAAAAGACTGAAATGTCATGTGTTTATTAATTTGTTCATTAACAGCTGAATTTGTCTAAGATGTTGCGTTACAAATAGCTCTCACTGAGAATACTTATTTATCTGAATAAGTATGATATGGATATGTGTAGTTTACATCAGTCTTAAGGTTTCCAAACATAGTTGTGAATGGATTTGGAAGGATCAGTTTTGGTCTTTCTTTGTTTCACCCACTAAGTCCTGAGGAATGTTTATGTCCGTCACAAACCAGGACATTAGGGATCAGTATCTAGGTGGGTGAATGGCAGAAACTGCATGTGGACCAATGAGAAGTCCTGTCCTTCCTGGGCTTGGTACTAGAGGTCTTCTTCTTGCCCTCAAACCCGTGTCTGGCTGTTGTCCAAGCATCTTTATCTGATAGCGTTGGACATCTTGTTTGTGCTAGTCCAACAAGATCCAATCCAAATGTAGCAAACCTTTGTCCACTGTTATGGGCAAAGAGGGGCCCGGCCATAAACTGGGCCCTGGAATGTGCTGTCCACTACAACACAGTAAGAAGAGAGATAAGACAGGGCTGTACCATGCGCATTTGTAAACACTTTTCCTGTAGCTATAAACCTCTTGGTTTTTGTTCTTGCAGTTGAAAGCGGGTCAGACTGCTCCGCTGTGCCTGAGTTCACCGGGCTCAGTCCAGCAGGGGGCGCTGTCCTCCACGTCCTGCCCTTTCAAGAAGTCCATCTCAACATTACTGTTGACTCCAGGTAAGCAGATGGGATAGTTATGAAAACCATGCCTATTTATTACAATATTGTCAAATTGCTAACCAAGATCATATACTACCTTTTTTCTGTCCAAACACACACTGTGCAGAGTATATATAAGTGTATATTATTTGGCAGGGATAAACAAAACTTGTCCACAATGTTCAAATCACAAATTTACGTGACAGAACATGTTTGAGGCTAGTCAGGGGATTCGGGGACATGCTCCCTTGATTTTAAGGCCAAAAATGGACGAGAAATAGCTTTAAAACCAAGTCAGTGGGCAGTCGATTATTTGTCAATTCCTGCACTCTCATCTCCATCACTCTTTCTTTTAAGCAGCAGCCATATCACCCTGTAGCCCAAGAAGATATAAGCGGAAGATATGATGACTAGTTGCCTATTGAATTTTTGTACCATTACATATAGCCTATAAGTAATGTAATGGTACACAAAATCAAACTTCAGAGGCATGTTATCAATAACCTTTATTGGAATGTAAATGTAGGCTACATGTGTGATCAGTGTTGCCAGATTGGGTAGACGATTTAGAGTCCTACATTTCTGCCCGAACCCGACGGAGCCTGACTTTTTTACGCCCCTAGGGCCGGGCTTCGGGCCCAGTTTCACCTCATACCCACTGTCGGCCGCTGACTGCTTGGTTGTCACTTTAAAAAAATAAAAACTTTAATTTAACAAACAAAAAAATTATCCAAACTATTTTTTTTAATTAACTTAATAAAGAAACTAAACTACTTGGACATTAAAAACAAAGCTGAACTATTTTAATGACTGCAGGAGTATGTCATAAGGAGGATTCAAAAAAGAAACTAAACGGGCTCCAGTTGGCTGCAGGGCTCAAAGTTCAAGCTTGAATATACAGCTATGACAAGTTATTACGCTAAAAACCTGGCCGTCATGAATGGGCACGTCCGCCTGCTGATCGCTGATTGGCTGAAAGTGCATGCTTGTCCGTTGGAACCCGCCCAATCTTGGAAACAAACCAACCGTCTCCATTGACTTTTTATTGCAGGAAGCGGCCTCCTTGTCATTTCTGAATTATTACAAAAAAACTAACAATGTCTAAAATCTGATATGCGACAAGGTGTGCAGAAAACAAGCAAAAAAACCAGAACCAAAACCCCAGAAGTTTTTATAAGCTGTTGAGCCAAAAAACGAACGTTTAAGGACACAAAAGTGGATACAGGCACTAGAGTCAGAGCTCAACATGTTATATTACACTGAGAACTACACACACTGGAGGAGAAAGTAATCAGAGACAGGAAATATAATATATAACGCTGACATTTGGATATTTGAAAACATGTTTACAGAACACGTAGACACACTGAGACATACTAAGGGGGTAAGGATCCTAAAACTGACCCATTCTTCTGCTGAAGCTTCACAGCTCATTGCCTGTATGCACCTTTGTCTCCTTAAACGCTCGTTTTTGGAATCGACAGCTTATAAAAACTTAGTTATGTGTTTTTTAGCTTGTTTGCTGCACACCTCGTCACATATCAGCTTTTAGATATTGTTCTGTTTCTTGTTATAAGTAAGAAAAGACGAGGCGACCGCTTCACACAATGCAAAATCAATGGAGAGCGTTGGATTGTTTTCCCCGCCGGTGTGGGCGTGGCCTAAATACGCTCCGTCTCTATTCTAGCTTCATGGATTCCTTTTTATCAACTTATTGAGTTTCATAAAGGTTTTTTTGTTTTGTTTGTCAAACTCCTTCCGGATGTGATTGAGAGCGATGATCAAACACAGATGAGTCGATCGAGTCCATCAACAGCTCAAAGCTTCAGTCCTGGAGCCCTTTTTGCAGTTCTGTTTGGTGAAGCCAGAAATGCCACGCTTAAGTTTGGTTATATGCCCTTATCATTAATACTGTTATGAGTAAAGGGAGAGAAGTGAATCGTCCCAACCTCTTGCATCATTCACACATTGTAATCCCAAATATGAAGATATTTTCAAGCGACATAATAATTATTAATAATAATAGAAAATTGTCGTTCATATCAGTTGAAATCTGTTTTTTTTTTGGTCAATGCAGTGTGTCTGAAATAGCTGTGATTGGCCCACCGGGCCTCTTCATCTCAGCCATGGAAAGCGGCAGTAATTCGCAGAGCTCCGTCGCTCTGTCCTGGGTTCGAGGGCCCAATCAGCTCGCCCATCTGCTGTCCGTTTGTTTTGCTGCAAATACTCAGAGGTAGCAAAGAGCTCAAACCGAATACTTCATAAAACACATTTACGGTTGGCAACTCACGGTTAAAACTCTCTTATGTTTGCTTCTCAGCCGGCAGTCTCACATCAGGTGTATGTGGCTTCAACAAAGTAAGGCTGTTTTATGCCTTTTCCATGTTTTCCTGTTTGTATTTTTGTAAACTAGTGTTGGGATGTCGTATGCCTATAATCTTTATCTACTCCTTTTCAGCACAAACAGACCCTTTGCCATCAGGAACCAGTAAGAATTAAATTGTTTACTATATTCCACAATTGTTTTCAGCCTGAACTGATTAATGTACAAGTCAAGACACATTTGCTTATATGGCTCTTTACATAATACATATCTATGTGTTTTGTAGACACTCTACACCTTAGGTGTTGTAGTATTCCTTAATACGTAACACTGACAGACATCCAGAATGAAATTGGCAACAAACCACACCTTCATTAAAGAGCACAAACACTGGAACTAAAACAGATATTAATGTACTGTTCTGCTTAACCTGTAGAGCTTTATTCATGCTATCAGTGTATAAATCACCACTACAGATGTGCTCTCTATTTCTAAATTTGATCAAAATAAATGTGACCTTCAGCAAATGATGTTCATTGTTTCTTTAGTTGATTGATCACCTAAATGTTCAACTATATCACTGATCCGCCCACATTGACACTAAACTGAAATGAGCTGATAACATCACCGTTTCTCCAGAGCGACTGCACAGCCGAAGCAGATTCTGTGGCATTATCTTCCTGTTAACTGTGAATCTGCTTTGAAACTATTGGACTTGTAAAAAGTACTGTATAAATAAAGTCAGCGTGACTTGATTTTGATTTATAATCATCTAAATTATTTTGGCATCTGTTTTGTTACTTTTTGCATTTTCCATTGTTTTTTTTTTTATATAAAAATGCAGCATTTTATTTTAACAGAACCGGAATGTATCATAAATCTGCGCCACCAAAGACTTCCCTCCGCACTAGCAGATCTAGCCATCTCATATGTATTGTTTTCTAGGCCTGTCTTCAGAAGCGTCCACTCGCTTGTCATAAGCCTGTCTCTCCCTCATTCTGTTCCAAATGTAAGAACATTTCTCATGTCTGTTTATCTGTCAGAGTTGAAATGTAAGGAGCGTGAGCTTCAGATGTCTCTGGTAATGCCCATTTCCTTCCTGGAGAGTCTTCATTTCTCCAACCTTCAGCTCAATGATCCGGCCTGCCCAGTGCTTTACAACACCACCCATGTGAGCACCAGCTTCTCTCTGACGGGCTGCGGAACCAAGAGAATGGTATGAAGCCTTCTCACTTGGCCGATAGATGTGTTTATTACTGTCTTTGTATTCCTATCAATAACATCGGGGGCCTGTACCATGAAGCCGTTTTAGCTGGCTGGCCCGTTTTTTTTTTTTAAGCTTAGGCCCGTCCACACAAAGCCAGAGCTTTCCCAATCCAATCTTTTTTTCCTCCTCGTTTTAAGAAATATATGCGTCACCACAAGAGCAATGAAAACGACTCAAAACGATGTAGTATGTATGCCAGCCCGGTGTGTGGTGCTGTAATTCTGCCACAGAAATACACTAATAACAGAGAAGAAGAGTTGTGGATAGAAGAGGGTATAGCAGTGGTAAGAGGTGAGGCAAAATCTCACAATAAAATAACAATAAATACATTTGCTACTTAACAGATGTTTTATTAACGCCTACACCTACCCTAACCTTTACAATAATGCAGTTGTACTGTAATTAAATGACGTGATATTGATGTGTGTATGCCCAGTGCCTGTAGCTTTATCCTTTCACTCTTTCACAGTGCTGGACATAGTGTGAGGACATCATGGCTTCGCAAAATATACGGATTGGCTGTACACACGAAAACGCAAGATTGACATTTTCAGATTTATCCGCTCTGAGACCCGGTTTCAGAAAATATTGGATTCATGCTTCCGAAACGCCGAATCGGTGTGTATGAAATACTGATACGGTACAAAATGTATACAGCTAAACGCGTCTCCGTGTGGGCGGGGCCTAAGTTTGTGCCAATCCTGGGTTTTAGGCAAAGTGGTTTGGCTTTAGCTGTGTTTATCTCCACAGTAACTTGCTCTCCATGGCTAACCTGCTCCAGGGCATGCTATGTTCTGGGTTAGAGATCGAACTGAAATTGGACCAATCAGCTGTGAGTAAAGTGACACGCCTTTGATGCAATAAAGCCACGCCCCATGTTTCTACTCAACATTAAAGGTCAAGACGGCGCAAATGGTTTTTAAAGACTAAAGCATCTGGCTTTTAACAATGCTTATTTATAATAATTATTATTTTGAATGTTTAGATGTCATTTATGTAATTATTATACCCTTAATCAATTACACATGTATCATTTTAGTTACGTATTAATAGGCACTTTGTTAAAATTAAAATTAAATATTAAATATTGGTTTGGTTTTGTCAGCTGTAAACTAATCCTGTAACCCTGAGTTCGGTAACTACCATCATGGTACAGGCCCCAGGTTATCCTGTATAGTTATCTCTGTAAGTACACTGAGCTGTTAGACGAACACGTCAGAGTTCTAACTCACATTAATATAACACAGCGTTTTTTTTGGTGTGTGTGATTTAACATCATTTTGCACTCTAATGTTGTTCCAAACTATTTTTGTAGCAACTTATAATGTAATAATTGCACATAATGTACACCACAAAATGAAGTGAAACTTGACATTTGATTAACATTTTTACATTCCAGTTAAAACCTGATGAATTTAAATTCAAGGCTATTTAAATCTTAGTATAGACTTTTCCCTTTATAGCACCTGCAGACCTTCCTACAGGAGGAATAAATAAAAAAGTAAGGTGAAAATAGCAGGTGTTTTATCTAATATTAATTTTGTATTTAACAGAAGAAAAAATATAAAAAAATAAAGTGTGAAAGTGAAACAAGTAAATTAATGATCAAGTATCTAAATTAAAAGAGGAGCTGGAAAGGCTACACGTGGTTTGGAAGAGATGATCAATTTTACAACAGTACTGAAGGCGCAACATTTTTCTAAATTTCTGCGGTTTGATATTTAGCTGCCTACAGAACTTTAAGATCTCACTCTTTTCGTTTTCTTTCTTGCTGCATTAAAGATTAAATTGTTCAACTTGCGCGGTGAGGGGAAATAGGTCAATCAGTTCAGCTCTGCTTCAGCTGTGCCATAACCTCACGAGGGCCGACCAGAATTACTGAATGGCCAGAGTTCACTCCTCACGACAAACCACAAGCTGAAAATCGGCACAAGTCACGTCGCACAAGTCACAATCCGGCTCAGAAATCGCACTGTGTATGCCCAGCTTAAGAAATTAAATGAGATAGGGTTTGGTGAAAAACAAACTGAAATTCAATGCATTATATTGTATAAAGAATATCCTGGCAGTATGGAGGATGTTCACTATTAACGTCACAGTTTACTCTGACTCGCCCAGGAGAAGAACACAAGAACACAATTACATTACCAACTCTATTCTCCAGTTCTCTAATCTCCAACTAGAGAAATATCTCCAGTTATACAAATTATACAAAATGAAAAACATAAACATATATGTTTATATATTTCTTTGAGTACATCAGAGAAATTAATCTCTACAAATGTCTCTACAAAGTGGATGAGAGTTAAAGAAATTATTGGAGCGACATGAGGTGTCAGTGGTTCTTCTTTTAGATGTTTCTTTTTAATTTCATTTCATTTCCTTATCTCATATTTGATATTTTCCAGCATTTAGGTTCAGAACTGCTGTACACCAACACTTTACGCAGCATCAATCCCAGCTCCACAATAAGCCGTGTTGCCACTCTCATCCTCCCGCTCGCCTGCCGGTTTCCCAGACAACAAGCCAAAGATCCATCTTTTAAGATCTCCATACCCGATGAAGTGAAGACTTTTGGAGCCGTGTCCTTCTGGATCGAGTTCCATCTTCCAGGAGAAGGCCCAATGGCGGCTGAGACGCGGCAGGCCCAACTTCGCAGTCTGCAGCCGGCGCGAGCGGCTCGAGATCTGCAGCCGGTGCGAGCAGCTCGAGGGCTTCGTGCTACGGGCCGGATGGAGATGCTGGACCTGCATGTGTTTGCCAACTGCTCGCTGGGCCGTGCGGAGCTTATGGTGGGCCGTTGTGTTGAATCCGAGACCAAAGACTTCTTAAACACACGGCCTCTGCTGAACCAGGGGTTAGTACCAACATTAGCCCTCCCAAATACTCAAACCACTTCTGCTGCTAAGACATTTTCCTTGTAGTTATTTTAACAGGAGTGACCCAAAAATATCATGGACTTAACTTAGGCCTGTATGCAACCATCCAGAATCAGTCAATCATCTTTATTTATATCGCGCTTTTCCAAATCCGATTGTTTCAGAGCAGCTTCAGTGTTAAACAGGACAATACTGCAGCAGAATTAGATTTGGCTGTACAGTCGTTCTGGAGTAAACAGTGATGTTATCAGCTTATTTTAATTTATCATAGAGAGACAATGTTGGCAGATCAGTATTATAGTTTATACAATTAATTAAGACCTAATAAATTAAATTATTTGTATATTTAGTTGAATTACTTAGATGATAATTTTCGTGTCCCCACCTGAGCAAGCCAAGCCAAAGAAGTCAAATGAAGATAATTCAGATTTAATAGCCTCTCCTCTTGTTTCATATTCTTCATGTGTTTGGACGACCCATTCCTTCATAAACCTGCTCAATCAGCTCTCTGTATTTCAGCTGTGCCGCTGGAAATGGGACCTTGGAGGTCTTGACGTCCTCTTCGACTGTTCGGATTTACCGCTTATCTCTGGGTTCTCTGGGTGTAATGGGAGACACTGTATGTTTCTTTATCTGTGCTCTTAATATGCTTGATATGGGTTAGGTGAGCACCTCTTCCATGTGTTGTTAAACTTTGATCATTTGTCTGTCTAGATGTATGTTGAGTGTGTAGTGCACCTTTGTGTTACCACCACACCAAGCCAGAGATGTCCTGATCCTTGTTCTGGAACGGCAGACAAGACTCTAGTAAACAGCATCCTGACCCACAACTACACCGTGAGATCAGGGCCAGTTCGCCTCACCAAAGCCACAGAAACCAGCTCTACAACTGCTAACCCAACCCAAACTGCTAACCCAACCCAAACTGCTAACCCAGTCGCTCAGCCCTCCACGAGGCCGGTCGCAGCAGCCTCTGCCTCTCGCAGTAAGGGTTTTATGGGCTAATATTGCTATACTGCAGAGTGGACACAGCACATATTAATGTATGTTTGCCCTTCTCTGTTTCAGCTCTGGGTAGAGGTGCATTCTGGGTAGTTGCTGTGTCATTGGCTGTGCAGCTTCTTCAGCTCATGGAGAACTTCATCTCTGACTAATCACAATCATCTTATTTTTATATTGTTTCTTAACCACCATTACAATGTTTCTATATATACCCTTTAATTGTGAAAAGTACATATTGTAGGACAACATACTTCATACATTTACTGGCATTCACAAATGTTGGGAAAGCATCAAGAAACATACCAACACCTCTTTTAGCTGACCAACTACAACAACATTATGTAATAAAAAATTAAAAATATAGCTTTTATTAACCAGAATAAAGAAATCAGTAGTTCTGTAAAGAATGACAATTCTGGCGTTTATTCACCCTCATGTTTTCCAAATGCATATGAAGGAATACAGATGGAGATGATTATCTGAATGTTCACGCTGCACTTATAATGGAAGCAAACGGTAACCAGGGCCTGCTGAGCTCTGAAATGGACCAAAACAAAAAATCTTAGAAGTAGTCCATAGGACTTGTGCACTATAGAATGTGTGAAAGTTTTATGGCAGTGTTAATGTACAAAATCAATATCTGTATTACTGTTTTTTACACATCCAACATTAAACTTCATGACAAAATATGTGCATCTCAGCTGGTTAGTGTCAGTTTATCATCTCAGTAGCTGCAGGTTGGGATCTGTGTCCTGATTGTAAGAGATTCCCGCTAGACTGGGGCTTATCTCACTGATCTGAGATCAGGGGCTGAAGCTCACGGCGCAGGGGCTCTTAGGGCGTGTCCAAATCCACTTTTGCTAGTTTAGAGACGGGAAAAATGGTCAGCGTGCCAGGCCATGGTCTCACCCATTCCTGGAGTGAGACATGAATGAAGGGTTTTAGTTTTAGCAGTAGCACACCATTGGGTTTCAGTCAAAGTCATTCAGCCCTTCCAGGCCCGGAGTGGCATATATGAATATGGGCTGTACCGAGTCTTTCCGGAAAAAACTGAGCGCCTGGAGGCGTATCGTGTGGGCGGAGCTAAAGAATGACGAGAGCGCAAAGCGGTGACGTCCTCAAGCATGGAGAAACCCATCGCTATCGATCTCAGCTAATACAGATAATGATCCAGAATCATTAGGAGGCTGAAATAAACTGAACAGGAGAAACGGCCACACAGGACGTCCGTCTCTGTGGTATGGACTCTATTTAGTGGCCTGTCAACATGTGTGTGTGTGTTTACTCGCAGTTTATGAGGACATGATTCGGTTTATGGACTATTGTATGCGACTAAACCTTAGCAGTAGCAAGCAGAACGGTTTTGCACGTCAGACTAGTGTAACGTCAGGGCCGGATTGAGACTCATTTTCAGCCCTGGAGTTTCATGTCTTAGACCGGCCCACTTTAGTTCACGACAGACTATATTAAAATAATGTGATTCCAACCTCAGAATATAAATCTGCATAAGGTACACTATTCTCTACAGCCTTATAATTCTTTGTATTTTTAAAAAATATAATTTTCAATACAGTGCAAAAACAGTAGCTTAAGTTTTGTTTCACAGTGAAGATTTATTAGAACAGTAAATAACAGGACAGTATCAGAATCTCTCTCTTTTTTAAAGAATTAGTATTCCTAAATATCCAAAAATTGAAATGAAGAAAAGATTATTTTTTTCTAATTCAGAAAACAAGTCAATTTCTTATGTCATTTCACTTGTCTAGTAAATGTGTCTTGAATTAAGAATATTTAGATATTTAAACTGGAAACAAGTAAGATACTAAATCAGAAAAAAAAAATTCAGTGATAATGTTTGCTTATTCACACACTATGGTACAACAGCAGTTTACCTGTGTTTCACAGCTGACCCCTCGCTCGCTTTCTGACACTACATTAAATTTGTTACATTTATTTCTCACCACAAATTCCCCCTTTTTACAAAGCTTTTAAATCAAGTCACTCAGTTTCATAATTTATAATAATATTTGCAGTATTACTCAGAAGTCTAGTTTCAAATATAATTCCTTTGAAGTTTTGGTGCTTTATGTAACGCTGTGTAGTGTAAATGATAAATCCCGTTTGACATTTGTGTTGGCTACTGTATACAGGCCACCAGGGCACAATACAGACTTTATCAAAGAATTTGCTGGTTTTGTATCGGAGTTAGTATTAGCTGTAGATAAAGTACTAATTGTTGGGGATTTTAATATCCACGTAGACAATGAAAAAGACGCATTGGGATTGGCATTTAGAGACATTCTAAACTCTATTGGAGTTAGACAACACGTATCGGGACCCACTCATCGCCTTAATCATACTTTAGATCTAATAATGTCACATGGAATAAATGTTGATACTGTTAAAATTCTGCAGCAGAGCGATGACATCTCAGATCATTACCTAATATCATGTATACTTAATTTACCTAAGGCTGCAAAGCCATCCCCTCGCTTCAAATATGGCAGGACGATAACCGCTGCGACTAAAGATTGCTTTGTACATAATCTTCCTCATCAGTTCCATCTCCTCAGCATTACAGATAGCCAAGAGGAACTTGATGCTGCAACAGAAACTATTGACTCTCTCCTTACTAGCACTTTAGACATAGTTGCTCCCCGGCGCTTAAAGAAGATTAAAGCAAATAATCCAACGCCGTGGTACAACGAGCACACTCGGGCCCTTAAAACAGCAGCCAGAAAAATGGAGCGCAGCTGGAAGAAAACAAAACTAGAGGTTTTTCGCAATTTGTGGAAAGAGAGCATGATTGCATACAGAAAGGCCATAAAAACTGCTAGATCTGCTTATTTCTCATCTCTTTTAGAAGAAAACAAACACAACCCTAAGTATTTATTCAATACAGTGGCTAAATTATCAAAAAATAAAGCTTCAGCTTCTGATGTTTGTAAACAACACAGCAGTAATGACTTTATGAACTTCTTTACTAGTAAGATTGATAATATTAGGAATAGAATTATAACCATGCAGCCATCTATTACAGTATCACTTCAGACAGAGCACTGCAGGGTCACTGAGGAAAAATTACACTCATTCACTACTATAGGAGGAGAAGAATTGGCTAAACTTGTAAAATCATCAAAATCAACAACATGTATGCTTGCCCCTATACCGACTAGGCTATTAAAAGAGATACTTCCAGAGGTCAGGTCATAGATCCTCTGCTTAATATCATTAATTCATCTTTGACATTAGGATATGTACCGAAAACTTTTAAGTTGGCTATAATTAAACCACTTATTAAAAAAACGCAACTTGATCCTAAAGAATTAGTCAATTACAGGCCAATCTCGAATCTACCGTTTCTATCAAAAATACTAGAAAAGGCTGTGTCTTCACAATTATGTTCTTTTTTAGAAAGAAATGGTATATGTGAGGATTTCCAGTCAGGATTTAGACCGTATCATAGCACTGAGACTGCTCTCATTAGAGTTACAAATGATTTACTCTTATCATCTGATCGTGGTTGTATCTCTCTATTAGTGTTACTCGATCTTAGCGCTGCATTTGATACTATCGATCACAATATTCTTCTGAATAGACTCGAGTTATGTTGCCGTTAGTAGAACTGCTTTGGCATGGTTTAAATCGTACTTATCTGACCGTTATCAGTTTGTAGCAGTAAATGAAGAGATGTCACACCGATCACGAGTTCAGTCTGGAGTACCGCAAGGCTCAGTGTTAGGACCGTTGCTCTTCACCCTGTATATGCTACCACTGGGAGATATCATTAGGAAACATGGCGTTAGTTTTCATTGTTATGCTGACGATACTCAGCTCTATATTTCCTCACGCCCTGATGAAACCTACCAATTCACAGGATTAACAGAATGCATAGCTGATATAAAAAATTGGATGAATAGTAATTTTCTGCAACTTAATTCAGATAAAACTGAATTTTTAATTATTGGACAGAAAAGCTCCACAAGTAGTAACCGAGAATACAGTCTAACACTTGATGACTGCTCTGTCAAGCCCTCGCCGTCAGTGAGGAACCTGGGTGTGCTCTTTGATACCAATATTTCATTTGAAAGCCACGTTTCTAGCATCTGTAAAACCGCATTCTATCATCTTAAAAATATATCTAAATTACGGCACATGCTTTCAATGCAAAATGCTGAACAGTTAGTACATGCGTTCATGAGCTCAAGGCTAGATTATTGTAATGCTCTACTGGGTGGTTGCCCTGCTCGCTTAATAAACAAACTCCAGCTGGTCCAAAATGCAGCAGCTAGAGTTCTTACTAGAACCAGGAAGTATGATCATATTAGTCCAGTTCTGGCAACACTGCACTGGCTCCCTATTAAACATCGCATACATTTTAAAATCTTGCTTATTACTTACAAAGCACTAAATAGTTTAGCTCCCCGGTACTTAAGCGAGCTCTTAACGCATTATACCCATCACGTCGATTGCGGTCTCAAAACTCTGGCCAGTTGATAATACCTAGAATATCTAAATCAACTGCAGGCGGTCGATCATTTTCCTATTTAGCTCCTAAATTGTGGAATAGTCTTCCTAGCATTGTTCGGGAAGCAGACACACTCTGTCAGTTTAAATCTAGACTAAAAACACATCTCTTTACTATGGCATACACATAGAACATTTTTAACTTTCATTATTCAGATCAATTGACTGATTGTTAGGCTGCATTAACTAGGTCAGCCGGAACCGGGAACACTTCCCATAACACCTGATGTACTCGTTACATCATATAAAGAGTGGCATCTACGCTAATGTTAGTCTCTCTGTTTATCCCGAGGTTTATCCCGGATCTGGGCCCTGTCCGGATCGGATGGTGGACCTGCCTGGACATGACCAACGCATCCTGGAGTGTCTGCTGAGCCGTGTCAAATGGTGTCTCCTCCGAATTTGCCTCACTGGCACGACATGCTCAAAACCCGTCTTCGGCGCAATAATTCCGATCTTTCATGTATTCATACTC
This sequence comes from Pseudorasbora parva, assembly GCF_024679245.1. Taxonomy (NCBI): domain Eukaryota; kingdom Metazoa; phylum Chordata; class Actinopteri; order Cypriniformes; family Gobionidae; genus Pseudorasbora; species Pseudorasbora parva. The sequence goes on along the minus strand of NC_090187.1, from coordinate 57,403 downwards.
TTGTGTAATTGACGCCCCATCCTAAATAAATCTGTCTCTTCCGTGATACCCTGAAAATTTTGAATAATCCGATCTAATATGATTTCCGACCTGTAAGGTTGCCAGAATAATAATCTTACACGGTGTGTTAATAGGCCAGAGGAGAACTGGCACCCCGACTGAGTCTGGTTTCTCCCAAGGTTTATTTTTCTCCATCACGCCCTGATGGATTTTTGGTTCCTTGCCACTGTCGCCTTTGGCTTGGCTTGCTCAGTTGGGGACACTAAAAATATGATTAAAGTTAAACTTATTATACAAATAAAATATATGAATTAGGTCTTATTTAATTCTATAAACTATAATACTGATCTGCCAACATTGTCGCTATATGATAAATTAAAATAAGCTGATAACATCACTGTTTTCTCCAGTACGACTGTACAGCCAAATCTAATTTTGTCGCAATATTATCCTGTTTGACACTGTGAAGCTGCTTTGACACAATCGTGATTGTAAAAGCGCTATATAAATAAAGTTGATTGATTGATTGATTGATTAATGAACCTGAATCATCAGGTATCATTATTATCTCAGGGCATTTTTCATTGAGCAGGGCTCTTCCTATTAGTTATGAATGACAATCCTACCTGCCCATTCTGGTGTGTTGGGCTCATGACTGGAGCTTGGTAACGTTACTGGGCCTTGCTCTTCACTATTAGCAGCAAAACGGACTAGAGGCGGCTGTTGCTGAAGAGCTAAGAAAATGTTTGATGCATGAACGTGGTTTGCAGACAGCATTGTTTTACTTTCAAGGCGCTGTATTGGGGGGCGGGGCCAGTGAGTCCAAATATAATCACGTCATCATTAAACCTGCAGGCTGCACTCTGTGAGAAAATATTAAGTAAAAAAGAGTGGGACTTCGGTAAAATAAAAAATAAAAAGAGTTGGACCGCGGTAAAATAAAAAAGTGGGGCTGCTGTGAGTTCAGGCAGCCTGGGGACAGCATCCATAGTTCAACCAAGTGCCATGACAACAACGGCCCTCGCGGCCTCAAAAACAGACCGGCCCACCGGGAATTTTTCCGATGCTCCCGATTAGCCAATCCGGGCCTGTGTAACGTTATACATAGAACAACAATGGAGTCCGTTAGCGCATTTGAATGACGAAGCACGCGATCGTGTCGTTTACTGATGTTTACTCACGCGACGATAGCCAACAGCACAGACATCTGAAGCAGTTTAACTCACCGGCTGCTTCCAAAGCAGGACCGAACCTTTATCGCTGGGACCGCTCCGTCAGAAACACACTTCTTTGGTATGATTTGGTGAAGTCCTGACAGCAGTGAACGGTGGAGATCCACTTTTGCGACGCGACTGAAGCGATGTTGTGAAGCTTCCCGTCATTTCTGCGTTCAAATCGGGTCAAATGCAGCGCTGCCTTCCCAGAATGCTGTGCTGAAGCGCTGAAGTCGCTCGACGTCACCCATAGGAATAAAGTGGAGCGCGCCGCCTGGATCGACTGGATCTGCAGCTGAGAGTGTGTATGGGCGTGCGTTTCCTCTCTCGCTCTAGTCACGCGCGCGCACCCTACCGGGAGAAGAGCCCGTACGGCCCATACAAGGACCTTCCGCTCTATTAACGTCAAGCCGACCCATACTCGAAAAAAACTCTCTGAAACTTGTGAGAAACCGGAAGGAGTATTTTTGACACAGAAATACTCCATCAAACGTCCAACATTAGTGTTTGAAACTTTGTCTATGTTTAGGATGGGAATCCAAGTCTTTAACAGTGGAAAGCTCAGTATGCATATGTAACAACAACGACTCATGAGTTTAATGTCTCGGGGAATAATTAACTCAAAAGGGATTTAATATTCAATATTCATGAATTTATGAATATAATTTGCCAGTTGTTCATTACGTATTAAAATTTTCCGATAGGGAAAATTGTTTAATTAAATACAAGTAACCCTTTATGAAATTGCTTGAAATTATCCTACTAAGTTTGTCCTGCAAATTAGTTATAGACTTTTCAAATCAATTCTCAATAATGGATTACTGCTTTACGAGCGCATGAGAAACATTAACTTTACTGATCAGGATAAGTTCAATATTTCAAATGGTCATACAGTTTACTTTACTAACATAGTAGCATAAGCAGTTAGGTAACGTTTAGATCGCAAGTTTCATTGACTTTGTGTATGTGGCAGAATAACAGATTCAACTCATTAAATGTCCTTTGAAGGTTTAATAAACACAGACTAAAAATAACACTACAATTCACACAGAAAGTACATACTAAATATGCATCAAGAGAGTAGAAGTATAGATATTAACGAAAGAATACATAAAAGAGAATACTGAATAGACTGAAGTTAGAGAGAGATAAAAGAGAGAGAGAGAGACAAAGAGAGTGAGGGGGAGAGAGAGACAAAGAGAGTGGGGGGGGGGGGGGGGGGGGTAAGCAAGGCATGCTTTCCTTCAGTTCATCCAATACGACCTTCACGGAGTTAATTTATCCCAACGGGAGAATAACACATCCTCTTTACAGCAGTAAGAATAAGAATACTTGCATTCTTTTTGGTTTCGTTTTGGCTTCTCGCTTGTGTGCGTATGTGTCTCTGCGTGTCTCTGCGTGTTCGGCGGTCCTTTCCGAGGTTGGGAGGGAAGCGGCTGTTTGCTTTAGCGATGCTTCGTGTTCTTGAAGATCGGATTGTAGAAGAGAAGATTTTTGGAAGAGATGAGGCCTGCTTGGAGGGCCTGCATTGGTGGCATGGCTTAAGTGCCAGCCCCCCCCCCCCGTGGGTGTTGGCTCCCACAGGGAGAGAGAGGAGAAGAGTTGGGGCCTGCTTGGAGGGCCTGCATTGGTGGCCTGGCTCAAGGGCCAGCCACGATGACGTGTTGGTTCAGCCAGAGAGAGAAGAGAGAGAGAAGAGGGCTTGTCTTCACTGGTCTTTTAAGGTCTGGAAATAGTCCCACCCTCCAGGGTTAGACTTAACCAATGAGAGTGTTGGGATTTCCCGGCGGGAAATTCCTCAGCAGAATTTATTGCCCTTTGTTTGAAAGTTCGACTCAGTGGGTCTCTGAGTCTTCATACTATAATTAATGCAACAAACACACACTGCATTTTCTGAATAAGTGATATACATGGAAGTGTAAGTCGTGAAGTGAGCATTAATTTGATAGGAGACATGACATATATGAGGTTATCTGAACTAGTACTTTGTTAAGACAAAGACAAAAAGATGCAAAATACCATACAGAATAAACATTTTACAAGACAGTTATGTGTTTACATATAATGTCCTGGGGTGCATGTTCATTTATAGATGGTTTGTCTATAATTTGAGGCAAAAGCTCTGTGTCTTAAAGTCTTTGTGTATAAGACTTCATGTGGCCACATTCTTTCCGGTCATAAAAGATCTTATCAGATGGTTTCCAGGGTAGCTGAAGAATCCTTCTCTGTTGTGTTGGGGGAAGGTCTGTCCATCAGCACACTTTCAAAACATATTTGTTAAATGTAACTGGCGATTGTGTGTTTGATTCGCCTGAGTCGCTACATAATCCCCCCTTTCGCTAGTTGTTGTCCCTCCTATGGACAACAACGAGCGATATCAAAGATTCAGGAAGATCAGACACACCATAGCCATGTTAGGCTCCAGTTGTTTGTGTCTCCTGAAGTGATGGTCGTTCCACGGCAGATAAGGCAGACAGTAGCCCAGTTCAGGTCTCTGTGCTTGTGCAGGTGTCGAGGCAGCAGGTGCCCTGACGGTGCGTCACCTGTCATCCAGAAGTCCGTTTGTGTGGTGCAGGTGTGCTGTGGGCTTTCTGCAGCCCTGGGTGGAACCATGTTCCTCGCAATGGCCAGTCAGTCCTTTAGGTCTCCTGCCTAGGAAGATGGACTGTGCATCTTGACACTTTTATGTCCTATGCTGACTAGGAACTTTTCCAGAGGGTGCCTCGCATTGTGGCCAGGCTGGGTTCTTTCTGGTGATCCACTTTGGTTTCTCTGTTTCTAAGTTCAAAGTCATTGGGGTTTTGAGAATCCCTTCAGAGGCGGCCTTGTGTTCGTTTAAGGCCTTCTTTCTCAAGTCATATGCATGACATAGTGTGGGGCTTGGCAGTATTGCCTACAAGGTGACTAACTGGTGTTGGAGGAGAAGGTTCTTGAAGCTGGTGTAAGGTTAGGCAGAGGGCTTGGGCTCCTCCCCCCTTTTGCGTTTGTGTGCAGGGCTGGAGGAGCTTGCGCTGCTGATGTGAAGTTCAGGAGAGTACGTCTTTCTTTTAAGGATTCATTTGCAGTTGGTGATCAGCAGTCCAGGTTGCTCTCTCAGTGCGATGCCCGAGGTTGGACCCGGTGTGATGATGTCTGGTGGTGGCTGGCCTCTGATTGTCTGGAGGCACAGGAGCATGATCACGGCCGCGTTTCTTAGGCATTTCCAGATCTGTTGCATGGCCTCAGTAGTGAAGTGGATGCCTCTGTCTGAGTTGATTCTCAGTGGCAATCTTGACAGGAAAAAGATGTGATTCATCAGGTGGTATGCCGTGGTCTGGGCGGTGTCGTTGGGTGCTGGTTGACACTCCACCCACTTGGTAAACTGGCACACCACTGTGAGAAAGTACTTTTTGCCTTTTGTGGACCTGGGCAGGGGTTCTACCCGGTCGATTTGTAGGTTTGACCATGGGAACGTGGTCCCTCTGTGTTGCAGTAGGGCTCTGTGGTTCGGGTTTGCTGGTTGGAACTGGCAGCGAACTAGCCCTTCTCTAACATACTCTGCCGCATCTTGATGCATCCCAGGCCCATATGCCACCTGTTTCAGTGTGTCATACGTGGCTCTGGTGCCGTGGTGTCCAGCACATGGTGTGTTGTGGGCGTATATTAGCATCACCCCCCTTTGCGACCGTGGCACTACAAGCTGTGGCGCTGTGTTGCCATCGGGTGCACACCAGAGAATGTTGTCCATAATACGCATCATGTGTCTGGAGTTATGTAGATGCTTGTGGCTAGAGTCATCAATGAGCTCAGAGTCAGTGATAGGGTGGTTGGAGGGGTCTGAGAGGTGGTCAAGAATTGTCTTTATTGCAGTGTCAGAGGTTTGCATATCCGCAATATCGTTGTTGGAAATTTGCGGAGTTAGCGATAGCAGCTGCAAGGCCGGCATTGTAGCCGGTGTCGATCGCTTGCTGTAGGTTAGCACTGCAACAATGGGGCTGGATGTGGGGTGCGGGGGTGCCCACATGTCGCCGTGTGGTGTGTTTTTACTGATTGTATTGCACAGTGGTAGACTTTTTGTTGAGTTGTCTGCCCACAGTGCAGGGATACTGTTCGTTGTGACAATGTCATTCAGCTGTAGGTCATTCATGACCTGGGGGCAGAAGGCATCAGAGTCTTTGGATAGCTGAAATGTGCAAATTAGCGAATTTGAACTTGCCTTTGGGGCTGAAGCTGTGTTGTCACAGTGTGCTGCAGGGGGTCCCGTGGCCTTTGTGACCTGGCAGTCTGGCTCTGTGGGAGTTCCCGTGACCTCTGTGACTTGACAGTCTTGCTCAGACGATGTGTGTGTCTGAAGGGGCAGAGGGTCACGCACTTGAGCCCAGACTTTCAGCTGTTTGAAGTCCAGTACGGGTTCGAAGCGGTCCAGCAGGTCTTTTCCGATGAGAAACGGATAAGTGTTCATAGGGGAGATATAGACTGGGTGTATCAGCCTCATAGGTCCAATTGTCAGGTGGATGGAAGCTACGTGCTTGAGCTGGATGTCGTTTTGGCTATACGACTGCACATTTAGCTTACAAGTGTGAAGGTTAAGGGTGCGGTTTTTCCTCTGTGCTTCAAATCTGAGTCTTTCAAACAGTTGGGCGGATATAAGCGTGAGGTCGGAGCCAGTGTCAACTAGGGCTTCGAGCTTAAATTCCCTTTCCATAGTGATAGTCAGATAGAGTTTTCGAGCCATCCCCTTCTCGATTAGGTTTCCCAGGAGTCTTGGTGTGGGGACCTGTGTGTTGCTTGATAAGCCGTCTGGATATGTGTCAAGTGTGTCATTATGCGTGCAAACAATCAAAACAGCGCTTTCTGGTACGCTGGGCTGTCCCATGATGCTGTCTTGATTAGAGGCTGTTGCTGTCAGCTGTAGTGAGTGTGTGCTGCTGATGTGTGGGGGTGCAACAGTCATTACACTAGTCCGTGGTTGGGGAACAGTGTTCAGCGTGGATGATTCAGTTGCAGGAAGGGCGGGAAGGTTGATTTCAGGTATCATGTCTAGTCGTGCTGTACCTGGTCCGTCCTTCTTGTCTTCCTTGTGAGGTTTCTGTCGGAGGAGCTCTTTCAGGATCTTTATGAGCTCTGTAACTTCAGAAGCAGCTACACTTTCTTTGCCAGACGTGGGTTCAGGTCTGGGCCTACCATTGTCCCGTCGAGAGTGGCCTCTTCGCTGGCTTTTTGGGCGAGGCGGGTCCCAGGATCCTTCAGAGCGATCGCTCTGGTACCGTGGACGGTCGCCATTATGACCACGCTGCCCTCTGCTGGCTTGGAGTGGTTTGGACTCTCTGTTGACGGGTCGGTAACTGTGGTTCTGTTTGGCACCCTCTAGGGTTAGCTTTGGGCGGTGCTCAGAGACAGGGCAGATGGTGGGCTGTTTTACAGTCTTTTCAGAAATGGTTTTCTGTTTGACGTAAGCTTTGTGAGCCAAGTCTCTTAACTGTTGCGTGTCCATGCTGCGCGGACACGCCAGCACCCCCAGGTGGTAACTGATGGTAGGGTGCAGGTTTCGGAGGAAAAGAGTTTTGAAGTTGATGTCCTCCTCCATGCCTGGGTCGTTACGTGCACCGAAGTAAGCACGTCGCAGTCTGTTATAAAAGTTCTGTGAGGTCTCGAGTCGGGCTTGCTTGAGTTCCATGGCAGTGATGAGCCCCTGGTCTGACTCGGGATCGGAGTACTCACGAATTAGAGCTTGTCGTAGATGCCAGTAGTCCGCTTTGATGGCCTCTGGTTGTCGATCCAGAAAGCTGCGTACGTCCCGATTAGACGTGGCCCTGAGCAGGTACAGTCTGTCCCAGTTGTTCGCTTGAGCGACAGTTTGCAAGTAAAAGTCTATGTCTTTTAAGTATGCGTGGATGTCGTGTCCTCCTGCCGGGTCTGGGCTGAAGGTAGGAATATTTCTGGCCAGCTTGTCAAGGTTCTTTGAGGCTTTGTGGCTGTCGACCTTGACTTCCTGGAAGGGCGTCCTTTCCTCTGCTGCTGACGGGGATTCGTGGAGACTGGCAGGTGATCTTTTACACAGGGGGCTGTCATTCCCCTTCGTAGTTCTTGCTTCTTGGTGCAAAGGTGCGGAGTAATCGGTCAGGGGAAACTCTGTGTTGTGTGTTTCCCCCTTCCGGTCACGTTGCACTTTATATGATTGTCTCAGTTCTCTGTGCACCATGTCAAGTTCATCTTTGAGCTCGTGTCTTTGCTGGATGAGCTCGTCGATCTCGGCTTGTGCCGACTGCAAATGTTTTGCACAGACTTTAGCGTTAATGTCTCTGTCTTTAAGTTCATCATGGGCTCTCTCCAGGAGGGCTTCGCCACGCCGAAGCTTTTCGTCGAGGTTTTTCCTGGCGTCTTTCTCTGACTGTATTCGTCGGTCGGTGTCACGACGGAGCTCCTCCAGGGTCTCTTGAAGTCTTTCTATTTCTTTTCTTTGTTCTTTGTCTGTTTCGTCATCTTTCTCTGTGTCCAGAAGCTGATCTAGACGAAGCTGGGTGAGGGCTTGGTCTCTCCGGGCCTCCTCGGCTTGAAGCTTTAGCGTTGCTGCCTCCTGTTCCAGGTTGGCGTAGCTCCCTTCGCTTAGCCGTGCCTGTGCGATGAGGACGTGGGCGAGGCTTCCGAGGATCTTGGCCACTTCCTTGTTGGAGTAGCTCTGCGTGGGGTCGTGTGTCATCAGCTGGTCTAGCTCTGTGTCCAGTTGTCCCTGGTTCAGCTGCCCCAGACTTCCTTGACTGGTGGCCGTTAGCGCTTCCAGCCATGTCGTTAGGCGGTCCCACGGGACGGCAGGGCTGGGGGCACGGGACATTACTGCGAACGAGAGAAACACAGCACACACACACACACACACAGAGAGAGAGCCAATGCAAGCTTGTTCTAAGCTAACGAGCTATCGTACGGATAGCTGGGAATTTTGGCTAACTGATGTAGACAGTTAGATAATTAGACAATTCAGACAATTAGGTGGGCGGTAGCCCTGGTTGTCACTTGGTGAACTGCTGCTCGGTCGTCCCGGGACTATCTAATTCTCCTTGGGGTCTCTTGGTGAACTGAAAGAAACACAAACGTGATAGTCCAACAGTGAGGATAGGAAAGAGCACAGGGGAAACAAACACAAGATGAATTGGTCTGTAATGAAAGGAATGTCAGCGTGCGCGCCGGGAGTGTTAGGGAAAATTAATAGGCTTAATGCTCAAGATATACTAAAATTCGGCTTGTACTATGGGTTGTCCCATTTAGCTCATCCGGGGTGAATTGAGGTCGCTCAAGTGGAAACCCAGCGGTGTGGTTGGCCTTTCAAACGCTTCCAAACACCCACTGCCGTGTCCCCGGCCCCCTGCCACTCTGTGTCGCGTTGCGCCCACTCAAACAGCTTATGACTTTAAACACAACCCGACACACCAGTCCATCAACCGCCAGCCCGCGCAGCAAAATCGGAACGTCCCCAGAACCCTCTTTTTCAAGAGTGGCCCCGCTCAGGCCCCGGTTTAGGGATTAGTCCCAGAGATTGCCTTGCGTGCGTGAGCTGAACTGGTTGACTTCTTTGGAGTGTCGAATTGCTGATGTCGCCACTGCGTGCCACAGCCGCGGACAGAGATACAAGAAACCGAGACTCACACACAGCCGGTGCCGGTTACGTCGGTCGGGCCACCCCCCCTCTGGAGACCAGCCTGTGACGATTCTCAATGCACCTCGGACGCGTGAGCCCTACAATGGATACACAAAGAGGGTAAACAGGTGGAATTAAAATGAATTAAAAGCTCCCCTGTTCACCGGATCAAAGGCCTTTTGATTGTAGGTGAGAAGGAAGTGGAAGTTTAAATATCAAGAGCAATTTAGCAAAAAGGCAAAAGTTTCTGTCAAGTAGTGATAAAACAAAAAGCACCTTTGATACTGTTTGTAATTACCAGACTGAGCTTTGTTCCCGATGGGAGGGGAAAAGAAAACTTTTGCAGAGAGAGAAAAAAAAAAAATTAATAATAATAATTAAAAAAAAAAATTAATAATAATAATTTTCAATTAAAAAAATTAATTAAAATTAAAAATTAAGATTAAAAATTGAAAATTAAAAATTAAAATAAAATTATAAATTAAATAAAAAAAAAAATGAGATAAAAATAAAAATTAGAAGCTCAACTTAATTCAAATTAAATTCAAAGCAAGTTTAAATGAAATTTAACTAAGCCTGTAAGGAAAATCAAATAAAAGAAAGCCAATCAAAAATCCTACCCTATAACGATTAATCTCTAAATGGGAGTTATCCAAATAAAAGAATTAATCAGGAAGGGCGTAGGGATTTAGTGTTGCGCTGACTTAACAGGGTATAGCCACACGGTGGCGTCCTTCCTTCCAATTGGACTGTCTGTGACTTAAACCTAATTTCACTTTGGGTTAGAGGAAGTTATGTTTCTTTTTAAACTTCAAATTCGAATAAGGGTGTTTAATCAGCGAGAAAGGAGATTTGGTTGTTGCTAGAAAAATTGTATAAATGAAACTGTGTACAACAGTAAGCAATAAACAATTTATAGGCTCAAACTTATTTTGTTAAGGCAGAATCAAATAACGGAGAGTGAAACTATCCGAATTTATCCACACGATGGCGCTATTGCGCCCGCCCTAGACTAGAGTTAGTTAGGCGGAAATGCTCACCAGATGGCTTTGTCTGGTTCTAGAGTCGCCCTCTGGCGGGTTGCAAGCGGCGTTGCAATTCTTGAGTCGCCCTCTGGCGGTTTGCAAGCGGCGTTGCAATTCTTGAGTCGCCCTCTGGCGGTTTGCAAGCGGCGTTGCAATTCTTGAGTCGCCCTCTGGCGGGTTGCAAGCGGCGTTGCAATTCTTGAGTCGCCCTCTGGCGGTTTGCAAGCGGTGTTGCAATTTCTGGGTCGCCCTGGCGTTCTGTGCTTTACTGGCTCTTGCAAATCATTTACAAATGACTTGTGCTCTAGATGCACGCGTAACAAGACGGGTGAATGCAGGAATTTTCCGTCTGCCTATTCACGCATTTTACATGGACTCCAATAGACATTTATCAATATGGCTGACGGTTTTCAGCATCTCTGATTCAAATGTTTTAGGTCTCAAGTCTTTGGTTAGCTAAGCCAGACTTAAACCAGGAGTTATCGTTTATCTTAACGATATAATAATTATTCTGAGGCCCCTTATATTGTACAGGAGAGTCTCGTCCTGTCCCAATCTTCCGCACAGATAGAAACTTTTTGTAGTTCAGATCAAGCGGGATAACGCAACGTACGTGTCTACAGACATCATCAAAATCTCATTATTTTGATGGAACACATAATATATTGCTCGAGTCAAATGTATGGGTTTCCTACAATACATTTGTTTGGAAATCACGCGGATAAAACCTATTGCGCCTACGGCTGCAGGGGGTTTCGGAGATCACGCGGATTTTTATTAATATAATCCGGCTACTTCAACATTTCTCAGCATCTGTTTATGCTTGGGTTCGCCTTGCGCGTACCGTTCAATTCACAAAACAACACCAAAACAAAACGAAACAAAAACGCGCGTGCAGGTTATTAATACTCCAAAAATACACAATGAATAGAATATGAATATCACTCACACATACACAAACGTTTGAAACTTGCTCGCATTTTTCTCCACCAAATACATGTAACAACAACGACTCATGAGTTTAATGTCTCGGGGAATAATTAACTCAAAAGGGATTTAATATTCAATATTCATGAATTTATGAATATAATTTGCCAGTTGTTCATTACGTATTAAAATTTTCCGATAGGGAAAATTGTTTAATTAAATACAAGTAACCCTTTATGAAATTGCTTGAAATTATCCTACTAAGTTTGTCCTGCAAATTAGTTATAGACTTTTCAAATCAATTCTCAATAATGGATTACTGCTTTACGAGCGCATGAGAAACATTAACTTTACTGATCAGGATAAGTTCAATATTTCAAATGGTCATACAGTTTACTTTACTAACATAGTAGCATAAGCAGTTAGGTAACGTTTAGATCGCAAGTTTCATTGACTTTGTGTATGTGGCAGAATAACAGATTCAACTCATTAAATGTCCTTTGAAGGTTTAATAAACACAGACTAAAAATAACACTACAATTCACACAGAAAGTACATACTAAATATGCATCAAGAGAGTAGAAGTATAGATATTAACGAAAGAATACATAAAAGAGAATACTGAATAGACTGAAGTTAGAGAGAGATAAAAGAGAGAGAGAGAGACAAAGAGAGTGAGGGGGAGAGAGAGACAAAGAGAGTGGGGGGGGGGGGGTAAGCAAGGCATGCTTTCCTTCAGTTCATCCAATACGACCTTCACGGAGTTAATTTATCCCAACGGGAGAATAACACATCCTCTTTACAGCTGTAAGAATAAGAATACTTGCATTCTTTTTGGTTTCGTTTTGGCTTCTCGCTTGTGTGCGTATGTGTCTCTGCGTGTCTCTGCGTGTTCGGCGGTCCTTTCCGAGGTTGGGAGGGAAGCGGCTGTTTGCTTTAGCGATGCTTCGTGTTCTTGAAGATCGGATTGTAGAAGAGAAGATTTTTGGAAGAGATGAGGCCTGCTTGGAGGGCCTGCATTGGTGGCATGGCTTAAGTGCCAGCCCCCCCCCCCCCCGTGGGTGTTGGCTCCCACAGGGAGAGAGAGGAGAAGAGTTGGGGCCTGCTTGGAGGGCCTGCATTGGTGGCCTGGCTCAAGGGCCAGCCACGATGACGTGTTGGTTCAGCCAGAGAGAGAAGAGAGAGAGAAGAGGGCTTGTCTTCACTGGTCTTTTAAGGTCTGGAAATAGTCCCACCCTCCAGGGTTAGACTTAACCAATGAGAGTGTTGGGATTTCCCGGCGGGAAATTCCTCAGCAGAATTTATTGCCCTTTGTTTGAAAGTTCGACTCAGTGGGTCTCTGAGTCTTCATACTATAATTAATGCAACAAACACACACTGCATTTTCTGAATAAGTGATATACATGGAAGTGTAAGTCGTGAAGTGAGCATTAATTTGATAGGAGACATGACATATATGAGGTTATCTGAACTAGTACTTTGTTAAGACAAAGACAAAAAGATGCAAAATACCATACAGAATAAACATTTTACAAGACAGTTATGTGTTTACATATAATGTCCTGGGGTGCATGTTCATTTATAGATGGTTTGTCTATAATTTGAGGCAAAAGCTCTGTGTCTTAAAGTCTTTGTGTATAAGACTTCATGTGGCCACATTCTTTCCGGTCATAAAAGATCTTATCAGATGGTTTCCAGGGTAGCTGAAGAATCCTTCTCTGTTGTGTTGGGGGAAGGTCTGTCCATCAGCACACTTTCAAAACATATTTGTTAAATGTAACTGGCGATTGTGTGTTTGATTCGCCTGAGTCGCTACACATGAAACAGCATTTCACCGCCCCTTTAAGGACATTTTTCACGTATCTGTACGTTACTTAAGTAGAATCAATAGTGCATACTTTTTACTTTTACTTCGTTATATTTTGCAGCAAATATTTCACTTTCTACTCCACAACATTTCTACAGCGTTTCGTTACATTTTCTGATCAGTTTCAGGGCTCGAGATTAAGGCTTGTTCGGATAATTAATGGATAATATTGTATGAACTGACGGTTACGCTGTTGACGTGCAGCCTCTCGAGGAGAAATGGAAACAAACCAACGCCGCTCATACAGAGAAACTCAGTAACATACTGCAGTAAATATCCAAAATGTGAAGGTTTTTATATTTTATAACATATAATACAGTTAAAAAACACCACAACACGACCAGGAGCGCTGTTTTCCTGAATACCATCACGACTGAAAATGTGACACTGATTTCATGACCGTTCCATAAACAATTAATTAAAATTACCACCTGAATGGTATTACAGTGTACTCAAACTATAGCAACTCTCTATAACACCATCTGCACTCTAGATAGTGAAGTACAGTAAGCAGTGTAGTACACTGGGTAGTAAATTAAACTGAAGTACACTAGATAGTAAAGTAAACCACAGTAGGTAGTGAACACTAGATAGATAGACAGACAGACAGACAGACAGACAGACAGACAGACAGATAGACATATAGATAGTGAGGTAAACTAGGTAGTGTAGTACACTGGGTAGTGAATTAAACTGAAGTACACTAGATAGTGAAGTAACCCACACTAGGTAGTGCACACTAGGTGAAGTACACTAGGTAGTGCCCAATACCTAGTGTGCACTAGGGGAAGTACACTAGGTAGTACACACTAGGCGAAGTACACTAGGTAGTACACACTAGGCGAAGTACACTAGGTAATGCACATTAGGTGAAGTACACTAGGTAGTGCACACTAAGTGAAGTACACTAGGTAGTGCCCGATACCTAGTGCGCACTAGGCAAAGTACCATAGGTTGTGCACACTAGGTGAAGTACACTAGGTAGAGCACATTAGGTGAAGTACACTAGGTATTGCACACTAGGTGAAATACACTAGGTATTGCACACTAGGTGAAGTAAACTAGGTAGTGCACACTGGGCGAAGTACACTAGTGTACACTGGGTGAAGTACACTAGGTAGTGCCCAATACCTAGTGTGCACTAGGTGAAGTACACTAGGTAGCGCACACTAAGAGAATTACACTAGGTGGTGCACACTGGATGGGGAAGTACACTAGGTGGTAAAGTACACTAGGTAGTGTACACTAGATGGTGATGTAAACTAGATGGTGAATACACTGGTAGTGTACACTAGATGGTGAATACACTAGATGGTGATGTACACTAGATGATGAAGTACACTGGTAGTGTACACTAGATTGTGGAATACACTAGATAGTGAAGTACACTGGTAGTGTTCACTAGATGGTGAAATACACTAGATGGTGAAGTACACTGGTAGTGTACACTAGATGGTGAAATACACTAGATTGTGAAATACACTGGTAGTGTACACTAGATTGTGAAATACACTAGATGGTGAAGTTCTCTAGTAGTGTACACTAAATAGTGAAATACACTAGATGGTGAAGTACACTGGTAGTGTACACTAGATGGTGAAATACACTAGATGGTGATGTACACTAGATGGTGAAGTACACTGGTAGTGTACACTAGATGGTGATGTACACTAGATGGTGAAGTACACTGGTAGTGTACACTAGATGGTGATGTACACTAGGTGGTGAAGTACACTGGTAGTGTACACTGCTATTAATAAGACCTTTTAGATGACGGCTCCTGTTCGGCCCTAACCCTAATCAAACACAACTGAACGCTCTAATAAAGGCTCAAGGCAGTTTTGTTGAAGGCTGGAAACACACTCTGTAGCTGTGTCTCATTTCAGAAGGCTACGTCCTCCGGAGGTCGCATTTGAAGGCTGCATACGTCATAAGGCCGTCTCATTTCAAAAAAGTGAGAAGGACACTCCAAACGCGACCTTCGAATGCGTCCTTCTTTCACAGGATTTCGGAGTGTGCATGAGGTGTAGCCTAAGCCTTCAAGGCTGGAGATAACCCACAATTCTTTGCGTCGCCGTTAACAACCGTCATATATATATTTTTATGTTATATGAAAAAACGGCACCACTGCCAGATTACACATGCGAGCGTAGGTGTGGTGTTTAAAATGTAAGTTCAAGCTTGTTTTTATTTTTTAAGCTCCATTACCTCAAACAGATAGTTGAGGTAAACAGGATTACAATGCTTTAGTGCTTTTTAAACGTTTAGAACAGTACATTGCTGTCAAGTCAAGAAACATTTCGTAGTAATTTTCAAGTTATAAATAATTTTCATATAAACTGGCGTGAGAGCGCAACGAGGATGAACGTGTTGGCATAGCAACGTGATACTTCCTGCCTGTGTGTCCTACGAGGGACGTCTGGTTTAATTCTGATTGAGGACACTCCGTATACTGCATCCGACACAGGACGTGTCCTCCGGAGGACGCAGCCTTAGAAATTTCACGAAATGAGACAGCTTGTGTTTGAGGAGCAGTTCACGTTCCCATGGTCGAAAACAACAATACAATACTGCCACCATGTGGAGAATTAGAGTGATGGCACTCACCAAAGGTTGCCAACCACACACCTAAAGCAGCTAATGTTCAGTGTGTGTGTGTGTGTGTGTGTGTGTAGTGTTGTAAATTAACGAAATACAAATACTCTCGGTACTGTAATTGAGAAGTTTTTCTCAGGAATTGTACTTTTTCAAGTAGTTTTTAAAAAAGTTTACTTTTACATTTACTAGGTAGTGCACACTAGGTGAAGTACACTAGGTAATGCATACTAGGTGAAGTACACTAGGTAGTGCACACTAGGTAGTGCACACTAGGTAGTGCACACTAGGTAGTGTATACTAGGTAGTGTGCACTAGGTAGTGCACACTAGGTAGTGCACACTAGGTAGTGCACATTAGGTAGTGTACACTAGGTAGTGCACACTAGGTAGTGTACACTAGGTGAGGTACACTAGGTAGTGCACACTAGGTGAGGTACACTAGGTGAGGTACACTAGGTAGTGCACACTAGGTGAAGTACATTAGGTAGTGTATACTAGGTGAAGTACACTAGGTGGTGCACACTAGGGGAAGTACACTAGGTGAAGTACACTAGGTAGTGTATACTAGGTGGTGCACACTAGGGGAAGTACACTAGGTGAAGTACAGTAATCTGTGCACACTAGATATTGAAGTACACTAGGTGGTGCACACTAGGGGAAGTACACTAGGTGAAGTACACTAGGTAGTGCACACTAGGTGAAGTACACTAGGTAGTGCACACTAGGTGAACACACTAGGTAGTGCCCACTAGGTGAAGTACACAAGGTAGGGTATACTAGGTGAAGTACACTAGGTAGTACTTCACCTAGTGTACACTAGGTAGTGCACACTAGATAGTGCACACTAGGTGAAGTACACTAGGTAGTGCACACTAGGTAGTGCTCACTAGGTGAAGTACACTAGGTAGTGCACACTAGGTAGTGCACACTAGATAGTGCACACTAGGTGAAGTACACTAGGTAGTGCACACTAGGTAGTGCACACTAGGTGAAGTACACTAGGTAGTGCACACTAGGTGAAGTACACTAGGTAGTGCACACTAGGTGAACACACTAGGTAGTGCCCACTAGGTGAAGTACACAAGGTAGGGTATACTAGGTGAAGTACACTAGGTAGTGTAAACTAGGTGAAGTACACTAGGTAGTGCACACTAGGTGACGTACAGTAGTTTGTGCACACTAGATGGTGAAGTACACTAGGTAGTGCACACTAGGTAAAGTACAGTACATTTGCCCACTAGATAGTGAAGTAAACTAGACATTGAAGTATACTGAAGTACACTAGATAGTGAAGTACACTGAAGTACACTAGGCGCACGTCACAAACTCTGACCTAAAGAGATGGAATTTATATTCATTTTGCGGAGAGGTGTAAGGTAAGACGACCTGCATGGTTTTAATTCTTATTTTGTTTATTAGTAGATTGTATCGGCCGTTTTGTTTGCTGGCGCCATTACGAGCCTGCCTCAGCTGGTCAGAAATGCCCTTTTACTGTGGTGGTGATAGTAAACATTTAAATAACATTAAGATATACTTGAAGTGTTTTATATCTATTGATTTTATTATAGGCAAGACAAGTCAAGTGTTGATTTGAGAGACTAAACTGATCAAAGATGAGGTGAACTCACTGTTGGCTGCTGGACGCTTGGACACTTTAAAAAACAAAAACTTTAATTTAACAAACCAAAATTGCTCTAAATTTTTTTCTAAGTTAACTTAATAAAGAAACGAAACTTAATATTAGTACTCTGACATTAAAAACCAAGCTGAGCTGTTTTATGGCTGCAACAGTCTGTAATAGGGAGGGAGAAAAAGAAAAGAAACACAGGCTCCAGTCGGACTCGGGACACTGCAGTATTGACGTGTCACGTTATCATAAGAGTCCTAATCATTTTAAATATCGCAGTTATCGTCAATGCAGGTATATCGCCACTCCCTTAATTCACACAATGTCCATATTTGGTGCTTTGAATATCACGGTTATCGTCACTGCCGGTATATCGCCACACCCTGAGTAGCTTCTAATGCTGCTCAGATATTGATCGCTATCCTGAACCCTTTTTAATAACCAACACCGGCAGTTCCACGGCTCTGTATCTGATGTGGAATATGCTAACATTTCTGAAGATAAAACTGACAGGGTTTTTCTTGATGAGGTCATCTGCGTTTTCTCCCTGAAGTTGATCTCAGTCATGTTTCCTGTTTGTTTCTTGTCTTTTATTTTGAAGTTGATCTCCGTCATGTTTCCTGTTCGTTTCATGTCTTTTATTTTGAAGTTGATCTCAGTCATGTGTCCTGTTCGTTTCATGTCTTTTATTTTGAAGTTGATCTCAGTCATGTGTTCTGTTCGTTTCATGTCTTTTATTTTGAAGTTGATCTCAGTTATGTTTCCTGTTCGTTTCATGTCTTTTATTTTGAAGTTGATCTCAGTCATGTTTCCTGTTCGTTTCATGTCTTTTATTTTGAAGTGTATCTCAGTCATGTTTCCTGTTCGTTTCATGTCTTTTATTTTGAAGTTGATCTCAGTCATGTTTCCTGTTCGTTTCATGTCTTTTATTTTGAAGTGTATCTCAGTCATGTTTCCTGTTCGTTTCATGTCTTTTATTTTGAAGTTGATCTCAGTCATGTTTCCTGTTCGTTTCATGTCTTTTATTTTGAAGTTGATCTCAGTCATGTTTCCTGTTCGTTTCATGTCTTTTATTTTGAAGTTGATCTCAGTCATGTGTTCTGTTCGTTTCATGTCTTTTATTTTGAAGTTGATCTCAGTCATGTTTCCTGTTAGTTTCTTGTCTTTTATTTTGAAGTTGATCTCAGTCATGTGTCCTGTTCGTTTCATGTCTTTTATTTTGAAGTTGATCTCAGTCATGTTTCCTGTTAGTTTCTTGTCTTTTATTTTGAAGTTGATCTCCGTCATGTTTCCTGTTCGTTTCATGTCTTTTATTTTGAAGTTGATCTCAGTCATGTTTCCTGTTCGTTTCATGTCTTTTATTTTGAAGTTGATCTCAGTCATGTGTCCTGTTCGTTTCATGTCTTTTATTTTGAAGTTGATCTCAGTCATGTGTTCTGTTCGTTTCATGTCTTTTATTTTGAAGTTGATCTCAGTCATGTTTCCTGTTTGTTTCTTGTCTTTTATTTTGAAGTTGATCTCAGTCATGTTTCCTGTTAGTTTCTTGTCTTTTATTTTGAAGTTGATCTCAGTCACGTGTCCTGTTCGTTTCTTGTCTTTTATTTTGAAGTTGATCTCAGTCATGTTTCCTGTTAGTTTCTTGTCTTTTATTTTGAAGTTGATCTCAGTCACGTGTCCTGTTCGTTTCATGTCTTTTATTTTGAAGTTGATCTCAGTCATGTTTCCTGTTCGTTTCATGTCTTTTATTTTGAAGTTGATCTCAGTCATGTTTCCTGTTAGTTTCATGTCTTTTATTTTGAAGTGTATCTCAGTCATGTTTCCTGTTCGTTTCATGTCTTTTATTTTGAAGTGGATCTCAGTCATGTTTCCTGTTCGTTTCATGTCTTTTATTTTGAAGTTGATCTCAGTCATGTTTCCTGTTCGTTTCATGTCTTTTATTTTGAAGTTGATCTCAGTCATGTTTCCTGTTAGTTTCATGTCTTTTATTTTGAAGTTGATCTCAGTCATGTGTTCTGTTCGTTTCATGTATTTTATTTTGAAGTGGATCTCAGTCATGTGTCCTGTTCGTTTCATGTCTTTTATTTTGAAGTGGATCTCAGTCATGTTTCCTGTTCGTTTCATGTCTTTTATTTTGAAGTTGATCTCCGTCATGTGTTCTGTTCGTTTCATGTCTTTTATTTTGAAGTTGATCTCAGTCATGTTTCCTGTTCGTTTCATGTCTTTTATTTTGAAGTTGATCTCCGTCATGTGTTCTGTTCGTTTCATGTCTTTTATTTTGAAGTTGATCTCCGTCATGTGTTCTGTTCGTTTCATGTCTTTTATTTTGAAGTTGATCTCAGTCATGTTTCCTGTTCGTCTCATGTCTTTTATTTTGAAGTGGATCTCAGTCATGTTTCCTGTTGGTTTCATGTCTTTTATTTTGAAGTTGATCTCAGTCATGTTTCCTGTTCGTTTCATGTCTTTTATTTTGAAGTTGATCTCAGTCATGTTTCCTGTTCGTTTCTTGTCTTTTATTTTGAAGTTGATCTCAGTCATGTTTCCTGTTCGTTTCATGTCTTTTATTTTGAAGTTGATCTCAGTCATGTTTCCTGTTGGTTTCATGTCTTTTATTTTGAAGTTGATCTCAGTCATGTGTTCTGTTCGTTTCATGTCTTTTATTTTGAAGTTGATCTCAGTCATGTTTCCTGTTCGTTTCATGTCTTATATTTTGAAGTGGATCTCAGTCATGTTTCCTGTTCGTTTCATGTCTTTTATTTTGAAGTTGATCTCCGTCATGTGTTCTGTTCGTTTCATGTCTTTTATTTTGAAGTTGATCTCAGTCATGTTTCCTGTTCGTTTCATGTCTTTTATTTTGAAGTTGATCTCCGTCATGTGTTCTGTTCGTTTCATGTCTTTTATTTTGAAGTTGATCTCCGTCATGTGTTCTGTTTGTTTCATGTCTTTTATTTTGAAGTTGATCTCAGTCATGTTTTCTGTTCGTTTCATGTCTTTTATTTTGAAGTTGATCTCAGTTATGTTTCCTGTTCGTTTCATGTCTTTTATTTTGAAGTTGATCTCAGTCATGTTTCCTGTTCATTTCATGTCTTTTATTTTGAAGTTGATCTCAGTCATGTTTCCTGTTCGTTTCTTGTCTTTTATTTTGAAGTTGATCTCAGTCATGTTTCCTGTTCGTTTCTTGTCTTTTATTTTGAAGTTGATCTCAGTCATGTTTCCTGTTCGTTTCATGTCTTTTATTTTGAAGTTGATCTCAGTCATGTTTCCTGTTCGTTTCTTGTCTTTTATTTTGAAGTTGATCTCAGTCATGTTTCCTGTTCGTTTCATGTCTTTTATTTTGAAGTTGATCTCAGTCATGTTTCCTGTTCGTTTCATGTCTTTTATTTTGAAGTTGATCTCCGTCATGTTTCCTGTTCGTCTCATGTCTTTTATTTTGAAGTTGATCTCAGTCATGTTTCCTGTTCGTTTCTTTTCTTTTATTTTGAAGTGGATCTCAGTCATGTTTCCTGTTCGTTTCTTGTCTTTTATTTTGAAGTTGACCTCAGTCATGTTTCCTGATCGTTTCATGTCTTTTATTTTGAAGTTGATCTCAGTCATGTTTCCTGTTCGTTTCATGTCTTTTATTTTGAAGTTGATCTCAGTCATGTTTCCTGTTCGTTTCTTGTCTTTTATTTTGAAGTTGATCTCATTCATGTGTCCTGTTCGTTTCATGTCTTTTATTTTGAAGTTGATCTCAGTCATGTTTCCTGTTCGTTTCATGTCTTTTATTTTGAAGTTGATCTCAGTCATGTTTCCTGTTCGTTTCTTGTCTTTTATTTTGAAGTTGATCTCAGTCATGTTTCCTGTTCGTTTCATGTCTTTTATTTTGAAGTTGATCTCAGTCATGTTTCCTGTTCGTTTCATGTCTTTTATTTTGAAGTTGATCTCAGTCATGTTTCCTGTTCGTTTCATGTCTTTTATTTTGAAGTTGATCTCAGTCATGTTTCCTGTTCGTTTCATGTCTTTTATTTTGAAGTTGACCTCAGTCATGTTTCCTGTTCGTTTCATGTCTTTTATTTTGAAGTGTATCTCAGTCATGTTTCCTGTTCGTTTCATGTCTTTTATTTTGAAGTTGACCTCAGTCATGTTTCCTGTTCGTTTCATGTCTTTTATTTTGAAGTTGATCTCAGTCATGTTTCCTGTTCGTTTCATGTCTTTTATTTTGAAGTTGACCTCAGTCAAGTTTCCTGTTTGTTTCATGTCTTTTATTTTGAAGTGGATCTCAGTCATGTTTGCTGTTCGTTTCATGTCTTTTATTTTGAAGATGATCTCAGTTTTGTTTCCTGTTCGTTTCATGTCTTTTATTTTGAAGTTGATCTCAGTCATGTTTCCTGTTCGTTTCATGTCTTTTATTTTGAAGTTGACCTCAGTCATGTTTCCTGTTCGTTTCATGTCTTTTATTTTGAAGTGTATCTCCGTCATGTTTCCTGGTTTGTCATGTGGTTCCCATGCCCTCATGTGATCATGTCATGTGCTTCCCTATCTCTTGTGTTCTGTGTTCTCATTGGTTCATTGTTTTGTTAATTGTTCACAGGTGTGTCTGGGTTAGTCATTAGTCCTTGTGTATTTAAGCCCTCTCTAAGCCCTGCTCTAGTGTGGTTAGATGTGGCCTGCTGTTGGTGAGTGGCAGTTCATGGTTCAAATCAAGTTCAAGTTTTCCTTTGTTTTGTTTATGTTCATATTTAAAATTAGACTGCACTTGGGTTCTGCAACACGCCTCCAGTGGATATCCGTTACGCTGTTCTTGTGCAGTTTTTTTTTGCCAGAGATTTGTTTAGCTTGTGGGTTTGGAATGACGTGAGGGAGAGGATTTGATGACAGAGTTTGTTCCCCAAAAAGGTAAATTCTAACTCTATTTTGGCAACTTGTGTAAAATCTCTTTCCCAGTTTCTGTTTAAATGTGTTTTTTGTTGCCTTGTGTATTCCCTTTGTCATTGTGTTTCAGGCTTTGTCCATTTTTGTATTTATGTATTGTGCTTATGTCTTTTTTGGTTTACACCTTTTTATGCTTTTATCCCACATGTATTTGGCTTTTATGTCCTTTCTCGTTATTATCCCTCTTCATGCCCTTATTCCCCTCTGCATTACATCTGAAGTTTAAATGTCTTAATGGCTGGCCTTCTAGCTAAACTAAAACACTGAAGATGATTATTGAACATAGAAGTGTCTGTTCTTCAATCTACCAAACTCACACCTCTTTATCACACCTGATGTTATTTGACTGGGTCAGTTATTATCAGAATTAATTAATGCCATGACACTGGCGTTCAGAACCGTATCTCCACCTCAGCACACTGGTTCCAGCGTAACTGTTGAGAGGGAGTCTGTACAAACATGCCAATGTTCATTCCCATACAGCTTTAAAAATATATCTTTGACTGCATTCATTAATTTGTCTTAACACCATCCCTATGAACGGGTTGTTTTTATTATTTGTCTTCACCCATTTAAGACTTGTTTGACTTTGTTGTTGTATTTTGTGATTTTTTTTTTTTTTCTTCTTTTTTTTATAATTTTTTTTGTCTGCCAATATATTTCTCATTTTCAAGACTTTTTTTGTTTGTTTTTTATACTCCATTTGTAATTTGATAGGATGTCCTTTACTTATGCTCCTTGCATTTGAGCAAATACGCTATTTTTGTAAATATTATTATTTTCATGATCCTCTCTCCACTGACTTTATATTAATATATTATAGAAAATCCCCTTCCTATCTTTACTTTTAAACATTTGCTTTAAAGTACTGTATAAACTTTCTTTATTTTTTTTAATGAACTATTTCTGTCCTTATGCTGTAGTGCTCTTTTCTTTCTCTCTGACTGCCTTGTGTATGTATTTTTGTTTTTAAGGCCTTTTGTACTGTGTGCTCTTTTATTTCTGCTTTATTTTCTATGGCTTTTTGCCCATTTGTATTTGTACCTGATGTTTTACTTGATCGGTTTTAATATTTATAAATGTAAAAGAAACAAAGAAATGCAGAAAACTTTAATTCCTCGATTAAAATGGCCAGTTGTGTTAATTGGGAACTTAATTTATTTGCTTTGACCTTCTGGAAATGTGAAGAACTTTTTAGTGGTCAACCGATGTAACTCATTTGTGCAAATTGTTTCTTTACTTGTTGAGCAATGTTCGCCAACAGCTTTATGGTGGAGAGTTTGGTCATCCTTCAATGCCGCCTCTGGTTAACCAATGTGAGTTATTCTACTATAACAGCAGAACAGGGTGTAGTCATTCATCTGTCGCTGCATATCCAACGCCACTTCAGCTCCAATATATAGGGGTATCCCGCACTCAGGGAGAGTTGGGGAGCAGAGATGTATTTATCAATGTGTGTACTAAAACTTTAGGGATGGTTGCATGGTGCTTCTCAAAATGGTTTCAAAGTGGTTTACTTTACCTTTGTAATAAGGCTCTTTTCGATACATTTATGCAACTATTATCTACTTGTGTTTGTGTGCCTGTGTACCTTTTTGTATTAATGCCCTTGTGTCCTCTTGTATGCACCATTACATTTTTAAAGCTTGTCATGATTTTTGCCTTGCTTTTTTCATTGCACCTTTTTTAATGGTTGGTTTCATTTATTTATGCTCTTGTGCCCTTAGTCTTTATGTATATTTTGCAATTTAGGCTTTTTATTATGCCTTTTATACGCCTTTGATTTATGAACACTGATATAATGACTGTCTTTTCATGGTCCTTTCTATTAGTTTCCCTTTTTACTCTTGAGTTTCTTACTAATTTTTGTATTTACATTGCCTCTTTTTATATTTTGTACATTTTAATAGCCGTTTTCATTCAGCATTACATTACCAGAATGACTTTAACAGTAAATATACTTATAGTGTTCCCACAAACAACA
This sequence comes from Pseudorasbora parva, assembly GCF_024679245.1. Lineage (NCBI taxonomy): Eukaryota > Metazoa > Chordata > Actinopteri > Cypriniformes > Gobionidae > Pseudorasbora > Pseudorasbora parva. The sequence goes on along the minus strand of NC_090187.1, from coordinate 33,642 downwards.
GCTTTCTGGCTTTTTAAGATACCATTTACACAACAGCAGCGACATACTGGTAACGTTTGTGATATCAGACATGATCTTTAAACGCCGCACTGTTGTCTTCCTCCATTATGCCCCTCACTCACAGCTTTACAAATTAAAAAGCTTACTGTAAACAGTGCGGCATAATTTCCATAAGTTATGATTGGTCCAAGGCAGAGTTCTTCCATTATCACGTTCTGACTTTATACATGAAAATACCCATAATCTTCATTCCATGTTCACAAAGAGCACATACCAGCAATTTACTAGTATTGTTACAACTTCTCTTACTGGTCAGAGCCAGTTTACCTGTATTTTTGAAAAAGTCCTGTTCACACATCTGTTTCCAGTAATTTACCAGTAAAGGTTGTATGTGTTAAAGGGGCTAATGTTCTAGCTGTTTTTTTGTTGTTGTTTGTTTGTTGCCCTTTATGTTTTTGCAGGTTTATGAGGGTGAAACATGGTTGTGGTTGATCATTATGATGGTTCAGCCAAGCTTTTTTTAGGGTTTACAAATGTTTTCTGCCTTCCAGCTGTGCTGTCTTGTGTTTGAGACTTTATCTGTTTTAGTTAGTAAGGACATGTTTTATCTTCTTCTTTCGGCTGTTCCCTTCAGGGTTTGCAACAGCGACTCACCTTCCTCCATCTAGTCCTATCCTCTTCTCTCAGTCCGACTACCTTCATGTCCTCCTTCACTGTATCCATAAACCTCTTCTTTGGTGTTCGATCTTCTGCCTGGCAGCTCTAACCTCAGCTTCCTTTTACATATATAATCACTCTCCCTCTGAACATGTCCAAGCCATATCAAACCTGGCCTCTCTAACTCTGTCTCCAAAACATCTCCCATGTGCTGTCCCTCTGATGTACTGATTCCCGATCCTATCCATCCTCGTCACTCCCAAAGAGAACCTCAGCATCTTCAGCTCTGCTACCTCTAGCTCTTCCTCCTGTCTTTTCCTCAGTGCAACTGTCTCCAAACCATACAACATCACTGGTCTCACTACTGTCCTGTACACCTTTCCTTTCATTCTGGCTGGGACACAACATCACACAACAGACCTGACACTTTTCTCCACCCATTCCAAACTGCCTGCACACGCTTCTTCACCTCTTTTCCACACTCCCCATTGCTCTGGGCTGTTGACCCAAAGTACTTAAAATCCTGCACCTTCTTTACCTCTTCTCCCTGTAACCTCGCTGTTCCACTTGGTTCTCTCTCATTCACACACATGTATTCTGTCTTGCTGTGACTAACCTTCGTTCCTCTTCTCTCCAGAGCAAACCTCCACCTCTCTAGACTTTCCTCCACCTGCTCCCTGCTCCCACTACAGATCACAATGACATCCGCAAACATCATACTCCATGGAGATTCCTGTCTGCCCTCCTCTGTCAGCCTGTCCATCACCACCGCAAACAAGAAGGGGCTCCGAGCTGATCCTTGATGCAATCGCACCTTCACCGTGAAGTCCTCTCTCACCTACGGCACACCTTACCACTGTCCTACTGCTCTCATACATATCCTCCACCACTCTAACATACTTCTCTGCCACTCCAGACCCCCTACAATACCACAGCTCCTCTCTTGGCACTCTGTCTAATGCTTTCTCTAAATCTACAAAGACACAATGGAGCTCTTTCTAACCCTCTCTGTGCTTCTCCATTAACATTCTCAAAGAAAATAATGCATCTGTAGTGCTCTTTCTTGGTGTGAAACCATACTGCTGGTCACAAATGTCCACTTCTCCCCTTAGCCTTGCTCTCTTCATCCTCTTCAAAGCTATCCTAACTTCACCATTGCCAATACTTTCTATTTCCTGGTCAACAATATTTGCCTTTACAACTCTTCTCTGTGTCATTTTCCTTATTCATCAGTTCCCACCCTCCTGTCACCTGTCAACACACTTCCATTTCAATCTTTAATCAGTCTAACCTGCTGCACATCCTTTCCATCTCTATCCCTCTGCCTTGCCAACCGATACACATCCCTCTCACCTTCTTTACCATCTAACCTTGCATTCATGTCCTCATACACTTTATGTTTGACCGTTGCCACCTCTATCTTAACCTCAGGCTGCATCACCCTATATTCCTGTCTACTTTCCTCTGTCCTGTCACTTTCCTACTTCTTCCTAGCCAGCCTCTTCCTCTGGATACTCTCCTGGACTTTCTCATTCCACCACCAAGTCTCCTTGTCTTCTTTCCTCCTTCCAGATGACACACCTAGCACCTTTCTACCCGTCTCCCTGATCACTGTGGCTGTAGAGGTCCAGTCCTCTGGAAGGCCTTCTTGACCTCCTAAAGCTTGTCTCAACTCCTCCCTGGAAACCACACAGCACTTCCTTTTCCAACTTCCACTACTTTGTCTTCTGCTCTGCCTTTACTCTCTTCATCTTCCTCACCATCAGTCATCTTACACACCACCATCCTATGCTGTCTAGCTACACTCTCACCTACCACTACTTTACAATAGCTAATTTCCATCAGATTACAGTGTCTACATAAAATATAGTCCACTCATGTGCTTCTGCAACCACTCTTATATTTTACCCTGTGTTCCTGCCTCTTCTGTGTCCAACACAGCCATTTTCATACTTTTAGCAAAGTCTACCCGCCACTGTCCTTCTGGGTTCCTTTCCTGAAGACCAAACCTGCTCATCACTTCCTCATCCCCACTATTCCCTTCCCCAACATGTCTATTCAAATCTGCCCCTATCACTACCCTCTCACCTCTGAGAACAGTCTGCATCCCTTCCTCCAACTCGCTCCAGAATCTGTCTGTCATCTTGCTTACAACCTACTTGTGTAGCCAACATGTGTAACAACATTCAACATCACATCTTCAATATCCATCCTATCCTATCTGACACTCTCTTTACCTCTAGAAAACATTCTTCACAAACTCCTCCTTCAGGATCACCCCAACTCCATTTTTCTGCCTGTCCACACCCTTATAAAACAGTTAAAACACTGCTCCAATGCTTTTAGCCTTGCTCCCTTTCCACCTGCTCTCCTGGACACACAGAATGTCAACTTTCCTCCTCTGCATCATATCTACCAGTTCTCTGTCTTTACCTGTCATTGTACCAACATTCAATGTCCCTACTTTCAGTCCTAAACACCTGCCTTTCCTCTTCTCTCTCTGCCCACTGACACGCCTTCCTCCTCTAACACACTTTCCTTCTCTCCTTCTTTGATTAGCAGTAGCCCATTTTCCACCAGTGCCCTGTAGGTCAACGACACTGGCGGTTGTTGTTGTTAACCCTGACCCAACTGATCCGGTATGGAAGTCATTTTTGTGATTCACATAATGAATTTGGCAAAACTTTTATGTCGGATGCCCTTCCTGACACAATCCTCTCTATTTATCCGGGGTTGGGACCAGCCTAAAAGATAAATTGGTGTGTGACCTTCTGTGGCTAGATTGTGGTGAGGAGATCCTTTAAAATATGCCGTTAAACCTGTCAGCAAGCTTAAAATGTGTGCCTTATCCCTTGGAGTTATTCTACTTTTACATTTGTTTCCTTTACTGTGACAGACTAAACCTAAATTTATGTCCCTTTCAAATTTTCTATGTATCCTTTGTACGCTTCCTTTTATACTCCTTGCATTTATAACTGTCAAACTAATGGCTCAGTGAGTGAATCACCACTTGTTCTGCCAAGCTCCTAATCTCCTGCATTACCACTGGTTTATGCCCAGCATTAGGTCATCAGTGGTTTCTACACAGCTTCGCTCAGCCACTCCCTTTGCCAAAGACAGCCAGTCCTTCATAACATGTGATTTGACATCTCTACCTCTGGCTTCTTGCTTTCTGCACTCTGGCTCCAATGCAGTCGGTTCTACCCCATGTCCACCAACCAATTCTTCACTGCTGTTTTGTTTTTATGCATGTGTAATTGTATCTAAGCATTTGTTCTGAAAAAAAAAGAAATAAAAAAAATTTGAAAAAAATATTTTTTGTTGCAAGCAGGGGGGTAGGGGGGTAGGGGGGTAGGGGGGTAGGGGAATGAAAAATCCAAGATCAGGGACCCTAAGGTCCCTGAAATGGTTGTGCACGGTCCAGCCTTCTACTGACCACTAAAGGCGGCCCAGGTCCAAAGATAGCCAACAACGTTACCATGTCCTGCTAGTGCCATTATATGTATAATAATTTTCATTATTTTTTATTATAAGCCAGATAAGTATGTATCATCACATCAGTTTATTTATTTATTTACTATATTAACCATTTATGTTATTTAACCCACATTATATTTTATATAGCCACTCATCATTTTTTTCTCTGTTTTTTTGCAGGAATCCAGGGCTACGTCCACGAGGGGTACGCCAGGCCGGGCTGGATCCACGCGGGGTGCGGAGTCGAGGGTTGACCCATCTGGACCCCAGGTAAGAGGGGTAGGTTTTAGGTAGGGTTTTGTGGTGGGGGTTAGCATGATGAGAGGGCTGTAGACCCCCTGGTGACATTGCCAGGGGTGTCTGGGTAGGTTTAGGGGTGATGTGGGTATGTTTATATATTTATTAGCCAGGGGTATCTGGGTAGGTTTAGGTGTGGGGTTAGGGTTAGGGTTAGGGTTAGGGTTAGGGTTAGGGTTAGGGTTAGGGTTAGGGTTGGGGTTGGGGTTGGGGTTGGGGTTGGGGTTGGGGTTAGGGGTTAGGGTTGGGGTTAGGGTTAGGGTTAGGGTTAGGGTTAGGTTTTCTGTATTTCCAGCCATCGGGTTCCAGGGAACCCGATGACGGTTGTGCACTGGCCATCCATTCCACTGACCGCTTTGAAATAGTATGGGATCAATATTGTCTCCCACCAACTCTCCCTCTATTTTTATGAATCTTTTTAGGCGTTATGTTATTTATTATATTATTTATTTATTTATTTATCTTTATTGATATGTTTGTATGAGTTAATGCATGTATTTATTTGTTTGTATATTTGTTAATTGATTTATTAATCTTTTTTTCTCCCTTTTTCCTTCTCTTCTAGGTCCAGTTCAATGTAAAAGTTTTGAAGGGATCCCAAAACCCGGTGTTGTGCTGACCTCTAGTGTTCAGAGAGGTGTTCTGACCTCTCAGCACATGTGCAGGTAAGTATTAAAAGGGTCAAGGGTCAATCTTTACCATAGACTGGCAAAAGGAGTACACGGGCAGAAATGAAGAGGTAAACCCGTTGAATTTAATTACAAATATATTTATTTACTCAATTTAATCCAGGTAGCGCTTGCTGTATGAAAAAGCGGGCTATTTGAGCTGAGGGTTATTTTAAGCAGGGTAGTTTTATTGCTAGGGTTCCCTTGGGTAGGTTTTAGGGTTCTGTGTGGTGTTGGTCAGTCCAGGGTTATTTTGGGTAGGGTTAGGTGATGAAAAGGGTCCAGATGTCCAGGGTTATTTCGGGTAGGGTTAGGTATGAGAGGGTTTAGATGTCCAGGGGTTTCTTTTGGGTAGGGTTAGGTGATGAGAAGGGTTAAGATGTCCAGGGTTATTTCGGGTAGGGTTAGGTAATGAGAGGGTTTAGATGTCCAGGGTTATTTCGGGTAGGGTTAGGTAATGAAAAGGGTTAAGATGTCCAGGGTTATTTTGGGTAGGTTTAGGTGAGAAGAGGGGTCAGATGTCCAGATGGTGGTGAGGGGTAGGTTTTTGGAGGTGCCGTGTGCCAGTCAACAGGATCTTGACCATCTTAGGTTTCGTTCAGACCCCTGGGGAAGCGTGTGTCCAAACGTTTAATCCACAACGCTTCTATTTTGAGTCGATCACTGAGAGACCAGGAAGGGTTGGCCTGAAGGCCTGTGACCCTTAGGGCAGACAGACCATGTAGTAGGAAATGCTGTACTACATGTCTGCGTTTTTCTATTTTGTGTGTAATATTGTGTACGTGCTGGTATATGCGTACTCTTAACTGGTTTTTGGTCTGACCGACGTATTGTTTATGGCACTGGGTGCAGTATAATAAATAAATGCAGTTGGTGGTTTCGTGGGATAGAGATCTGGGAAGTTGAAATACCTTTTTGGAGAATCTACTGACCACTAACTGTGCTGGCGTGTAATATTTGCATTTTCCAATGCGGCCCTTTGGAGGTGCCGTGTAAATTTTACTCTGTACTAATTTATCCGATAAGTTAGTATTTCTTCTGTATGCCGCTATTGGTTTGTGTTTTTTTAGGTAGTGGGTAGATTCTAAGAATTTTTGGAAATTGGCTTTGAGTTCCAGATTCAGTTGTGTGCTTTGTGGCGAAAAGTGGGCAACCAAGGGGAGGATTTTATTTCTGGAGACTGTGTTTTCCCCAGGGGGGGCTTGTGGTCTGTCAAAAGTTTTTAGGATCTTTCTGAGGAAGGATCGAGAGTATCCCCTGTGTCTTAGGGCCGCAAAGAGAGTCCGGACAGCCGAGTGAAAGGAAGCTGGTTGGGTACAGATTCTTTTGAACCTGAGTAATTGAGATTTTATGATGCCTCTGAAAGTATGTTTAGGGTGGAAACTTTTTTTATGTAGTAATGAGTGTGTGTCCGTCTCTTTAAAATAAACTCTGAAGTCCAGTAAGCCTGTTTCTAAGAATTCTGGGCCCTTATAGGAGACCACGTCCAAAAAGTTGACTTCCTCGGGGTCAAATGTGTATTTGATTTTGATGGACTTTTGGTGTGTATTCAGATGGTCAGTGAAGGTAACAAAGTCCTCCCTAGAGTATGTCCATATACCCCATATATCATCTAGGAACCTGTAGTATGCATACGGCTTTTTTGTAGCTGCGTTCAAAGCTGATTGTTCCCAATCTGCCATAAATATGTTGGCATATGAGGGAGCAAATTTCTTACCCATTGCAGTCCCCTTGATCTGCAAATAGAATTTGGAGTCAAATTCAAAATCATTTCTTGTTAAATTAATCTCCAACAGTTTGAGTATATATTGATCTGGTCTTTTGGGGTCTGGATGTTTCTCCATGAACTTTTCCACAGCTTTGAGGCCTACCTCAGTCTCTATATTAGTATATAGGCTGTCTATATCTATGGTGAAGAGAAATGCATTCTTAGGTATTTTAAGTTTTTTAATTTTAGATATAAAATCATACGTATCCTTAATGTAGCTAGGGTGGCATATGGATATGGGGTTCAAAAAATGTTCTATATATTCAGCTATATAGTAAGTTTCACTGTTGCAATCTGAAACTATTGGTCTGCCCGGAGGGATTTCACCCGGGATGCTCCATTTTTCAGGTTCCTTATGTATTTTAGGCAGTAAGTAGAACCTTCTGGGCCTGGGGGGATTCTCTCCTAATAGGTATTTCATCTGAGCCCCACTAATTATTTTTTTATCATACATTTCATTTAGTATCTCTTCTACCATGATTCTAGTTTGCGGATATATCGGTTCTTCTAGTGTACAATAGTGTTCCTTAACTGCCAACTGTCTCTGTCCTTCCCAAATGTATTGTTTTTTATCCATGATAATTGTTGCATTCCCCTTGTCCGCAGGTTTAATAATGATGTCTCTATTTCTTTGTAATTCTAATAATGCTTTTCTTTCTCTCCTGGTTAGGTTATCTGGTGTTTCAAGGCCCCAGTTTAGATGTTTGAAGGCATAATGGTCAGCTCTGATTATCTGCGTGATCTGCTTCGGTAAGTTAGAAAGGGCTGGGGTCCAATCTGAATTTTCAGTGAAGGGAACTTTTTGTTTTTGTGTCTTTTTTCCTTCAAAAAAGGTTTCCAGTTGGACCCTTCTGTGGTAGGCCTGCATGTCTTTTAATAATTTAATTTTTTGTGTTTTAACTCCCCTAGGTGTCGGAATAAAAGAAAGACCTTTTAGCAGAACCGCACGTTGATCTTTGGATAATTTAAATTTCTTTGAGAGATTAATAATTAGCTTGTTTGATTCCTGTTTTGGACTCTTATCAATCAGCAGTTTAAATGCGTTTTCCAATGCTGTAACATGGCTTTGGCTGTCAGGGCCTTCCAGTGTATCCCATCATTTTCTACAATAAACTGTTCGCTGGGGAGTGGTGGGATGTGACCGGTGATTTTCTTTATGTGGTTGTTTAGGTGTTCGATCATCATTTGCTCATACAGTGGAAGTGTTCTGGCAAAATTGATGAGCGGGAAGAATACTTCCGTGTTGGGAAGTCTCTTGGTAACAGCCCTGCAGGCCTTTTGCAGTTCAGTGATGGCCGCAATTCTGTATCTCTGTTGTCTGTTATTGAATCCAAAAGACAGGATAATTTTTTCAGGTTCAACTTCAATTGTGGCCTTTTCAATTAAATTAGCCGCATGTTGTAGTTTAGCACCTGGAAAGCTATCGACCTGAAGGTCAGGGCAGTTATAGGTCGGCAATCTGGACACGTTGGAGTCTCCTATTATAACATATTTTTTGTTTAGAGTGAGACTCCAATCGGACATTTTTTTGCCCGTGTTTATGTGTCTTGTTGGTCCCGTTGTCGGGTCATCATTAGTAGGGGCTGGTATCTGCACATTTGTGACCTCTGCCTCATTTATATTAATAGGTGCTATCATTAGGGGGAGATTTTCAGTCATTTCTTCATTTCTGTTATCTTGTTGACCCTCTAGTGCTGCTGTCTCAGAAGAGTTTTCTGCATTATTTACTCTGCCCATATCTGTGTAGGGTGTGAGAGGGATTTTTTCAAGTAAGGCCTTTCTGGGCCTCGGTTGAGGAGTGTAGTGTGAGGTGCTGGCTTCACACTGTTCAATCTCTACTGTGGTTTCTTTTGGGGCATCTAAGTTCTGAGGGGGTTCATCCCCTTCTTTAAGGAACCTGGATAGAGGTGAGAGGCCTCGTATGGGTGCCTCTGTGCTTTCAGCATACAAGGAAAAGCTCATCAGAGATGAGTGATCTGAGCCTCTGCGGGCTAATTGCACTGGCGGTGCCACGGGTGAGCTTTCCTCATTGTTAGGCTCTTTCTCGGAAACCACTGGTTCTTTTTCTAATATCACCTCATGGTGCGGTGACATATTCATATCAGCGCGTTGTGACCCTTCACTGGAAATGGTGGGCATATGATCAGGCAGAACTGTTTGGACTCTGCGGGGACCAGTTATTCTTTGTATTCTAGGGGAAGGAACTGGGGCCTGTATGGGCCTGAGTATGACCTCTGGGTCTAATGGATTACGCTCAACCTCTTCCTCATCCTCCTCATCAAAAGACCAGTCCCCACGATGTTTTGGTGGGCTCACTGAGGTTGGTACTGTTAGCAATGAGGGTGATGTTTGGACTTCTATGTGTTGTACACCTTTTTTAGGGCGTACAGAGACCTGTGGTGGAATCAGGGAAGGAGGACCCCGAAACCGAGTAGGAGGAGAGGTGGAAGGAGTAGCAGGCCTCGTTGCTGCGACTTGTGCATATGTACGAGGGCTTGATGCCTCTCTGGTGACCGGGTTTGTTGGGTTTTGAGTCACAGTTTCTATTTCGAATAGTTCTGCTGTTATAAGAGCTTCTGCCTGTTCGACAGTGTCGGTGCTAACTTTGCCCCCATAATTTTTATCAGTCCAGGTTGAAGCCACCTCAAACGCCTGAGGCCAGTCTGCCTGGTCGGTTTGTTCGCGGATTTCTTTTAAGGTAACTTCAATCAAGGACTCGTAGTGTTGTTCTAGGACCAACTGGGTTGTATATGACCAGTTTTTTGCATTTCCCTCTAATAACTGGTTGACTTGTTCAGCTGGGAAGGCCGGTTTCACTGTGTTGACCAATAAGTTGGTCAGTCTCTGAAAGGTGATGGGCTGGTTTCCTTCGACTTTGGTCGTTACTTTGCCCAAATGATGAACAAGTCTAATCAGTCTGTACATTAATTTAATGGCATTTTTGAGCTTCGGAGGGGCTGGGATGAAGTCTGTATTCTGATGTGATGTTCTATTGTTTGTTTGATTCTGTTTTGCCCTGTCTGTGTTTTTCTGAGAGTAATTTTGTGTGTTTCTATTGTTTTTAGGTCCTTTTGTGCTGGGGAGGACAACATCTCTATCATGGTGAGATGAAGCTCTGGGATATGTGACCTGTCTGGGTCTCTGCTCATCATAATATTCTTTTCTGTTGTTGTAATTTTCAAATTTGTTTCTGTACTGAGTGGTTCTATTTTTCTGATTGCGATTTTCTTGGATCTTTTTGTTGTAGGGTCTGTATGGACCTGGGACAGATCTGTGAAAATTTTGAGCTGCATCGTATTTATTATTGTTGTTTTTGTACAGATTCTGTGTGTATCTGTGTGGGCCATTAGGTGCCTCATTCATTCTCTGTACATACCCTCTTTTTGGAGGGTATGTGTATTTAGGACGAGAAGAAAAATTATCATTCCTTCTCGTTCTATAGTCGGGTGTTCCATCTCTCTGCCTTGGGCGAGTATATGGTGCAGGACGTTGTCCAGCTCGTCCCCTAAGGCTTTCCATAATTTAACACACCGACAAGGTGACAGAGAATGAGAATAAATCCAGGTTTGTTGTAAATGAATCAAATAAATGCAGCAAATGGAATGGTGCAAGTGAAAATAATGGCAATAAAGTGAAAATAATGGATATAAAGAGAAAATAATGAATTGAAAAATAAAATAAAATGAAGAAAATAAAGAAAATAAAAGGTCTTTTTTGTATTTGGTTAAGTTCAAGCCAAATCGCGACGTTTCGGTACAATTAGTACCTTCTTCAGGCTGGCTTGAATAAATTTATATAAAATATACCGGTATAATATTGAGAATCAATGAATAATATAGCGAAGCAATGAATGGAATAGCAGTTTGTAGAGAATCAACCGTCCGTGGCAGTAGTAACTCAGCGAGTGAGCCGCGGAGGCGGCGCGGACCTTTAAAAAGCACGCTCGTGTGGGCGTGGCCTGGTCCGTGTTTAAAGTGCTAAAATAAGCCTTTCCAAACTCGCAAAAAATCCAAAAAGTGCTCGAATTGTTGCAGGAGATGTTTTGTAAGATGATACAATCGGAGATTAATTTTAAGGTGATGTTTTAAGCTTATTTTGCTGTTTTGTAGCTGATGTATGAACGGTTGACGTCACTTGTTGAGTTGCGTCTTTTGAAAAACGTCTCCCCGTTGAATTTTATGAATGGGTGACGTCACTGCCTTTTCGAACATGAAGTTGCATTTTTTGAAAAATGCATCCTATATCCCATTGTATTTAACCGAAAATAAGGTTTTTATGCATGTTTGAGAGTTTGAGAAAAAAAATTAAAATCTCCAAAATGTGTTGAACTGTGGAAATGTGTCTTGTGATTTTTTTAATATTCATTTAAACCATAATTTCCAGCATGTTTTTTATCTCTTGTGAATATATAATCACTGTATGTGTTTTTCCATAATAAAGCCTACTTATGATGAAGTATACCTGTATACACACATTAGATTTATTTATTTGTGTGTGTATATAATGTAATTTATTCTTATGATATAATGTTTGTACACCATTCATGTGGTGTTTTATAGGAAAGATAGGGACAGAAGGTCTTGAGAGTCCAACTTGATCCCAACCATTATCAAAGTTCAGAGAAGGAGGCACGGGCTGGATTAGGTTTTCTGTATTTCCAGCCATCGGGTTCCAGGGAACCCGATGACGGTTGTGCACTGGCCATCCATTCCACTGACCGCTTTGAAATAGTATGGGATCAATATTGTCTCCCACCAACTCTCCCTCTATTTTTATGAATCTTTTTAGGCGTTATGTTATTTATTATATTATTTATTTATTTATTTATCTTTATTGATATGTTTGTATGAGTTAATGCATGTATTTATTTGTTTGTATATTTGTTAATTGATTTATTAATCTTTTTTTCTCCCTTTTTCCTTCTCTTCTAGGTCCAGTTCAATGTAAAAGTTTTGAAGGGATCCCAAAACCTGGTGTTGTGCTGACCTCTAGTGTTCAGAGAGGTGTTCTGACCTCTCAGCACATGTGCAGGTAAGTATTAAAAGGGTCAAGGGTCAATCTTTACCATAGACTGGCAAAAGGAGTACACGGGCAGAAATGAAGAGGTAAACCCGTTGAATTTAATTACAAATATATTTATTTACTCAATTTAATCCAGGTAGCGCTTGCTGTATGAAAAAGCGGGCTATTTGAGCTGAGGGTTATTTTAAGCAGGGTAGTTTTATTGCTAGGGTTCCCTTGGGTAGGTTTTAGGGTTCTGTGTGGTGTTGGTCAGTCCAGGGTTATTTTGGGTAGGGTTAGGTGATGAAAAGGGTCCAGATGTCCAGGGTTATTTCGGGTAGGGTTAGGTATGAGAGGGTTTAGATGTCCAGGGGTTTCTTTTGGGTAGGGTTAGGTGATGAGAAGGGTTAAGATGTCCAGGGTTATTTCGGGTAGGGTTAGGGTTAGGGTTAGGGTTAGGGTTAGGGTTAGGGGTTAGGGTTAGGTATGAGAGGGTTTAGATGTCCAGGGGTTTCTTTTGGGTAGGGTTAGGTGATGAGAAGGGTTAAGATGTCCAGGGTTATTTCGGGTAGGGTTAGGGTTAGGGTTAGGGTTAGGGTTAGGGTTAGGGTTAGGGTTAGGGTTAGGGTTAGGGTTAGGGGTTAGGGTTAGGTAATGAGAGGGTTTAGATGTCCAGGGTTATTTCGGGTAGGGTTAGGGTTAGGGTTAGGGTTAGGGTTAGGGTTAGGGGTTAGGGTTAGGGTTAGGGTTAGGGTTAGGGTTAGGGTTAGGGTTAGGGTTAGGGTTAGGTTAGGGTTAGGGTTAGGGTTAGGGTTAGGGTTAGGGTTAGGGTTAGGGTTAGGGTTAGGGTTTAGGGTTAGGGTTAGGGTTAGGGTTAGGGTTAGGGTTAGGGTTAGGGTTAGGGTTAGGTTAGGGTTAGGTTATAGGGATAAAAACGAAAAGTGCACCCCCTTGAAGTGCACCCCCCCCGTAACTCCGCCCCCTTTGGTCCTAGGGGGCAGAAACTTCGCCCTTATACTAATTAGGCCACGCCCTGTCGATTGGGCGTGGTCCCATCCCTCTAGCTCCTCCCCTTTTCGAGATATGGTTTTGCACCCCCACAAGTGCACCCCCGCTTTAACTCCACCCCCTTTGGTCCTAGGGGGAGCAACCTTCGCCCATATACTAATTAGGCCACGCCCAGTCGATTGGGCTTGGTCCCATGCCTCTAGCGCCACCAGGTGCCGAGATATGATATTGCACCTTTTGTGATATTGCACCCCCCGGTGCATTTTGCTTCCTTTTGTGCTAGGTGGAACAAAATTGGTGTATATACTAATTGGGGCACGCCCAGTCGATTGGGCTTGGTCCCGTACCTCTAGCGCCACCAGGTGCCGAGATATGGTATTGCACCCCCGGTGAATTTTGCTTCCTTTTGTGCTAGGTGGAACAAAATTGGTGTATATACTAATTGGGGCATCCCCAGTCGATTGGGCTTGGTCCCATACCTCTAGCGCCACCAGGTGCCGAGATATGGTATTGCACCTTTTGTGATATTGCACCCCCCGGTGCATTTTGCTTCCTTTTGTGCTAGGTGGAACAAAATTGGTGTATATACTAATTGGGGCACGCCCAGTCGATTGGGCTTGGTCCCATACCTCTAGCGCCACCAGGTGCCGAGATATGGTATTGCACCCCCCGGTGCATTTTGCTTCCTTTTGTGCAAGGTGGAACAAAATTGGTGTATATACTAATTGGGCCACGCCCAGTCGATTGGGCTTGGTCCCGCACCTCTAGCGCCACCAGGTGCCGAGATATGGTATTGCACCTTTTGTGATATTGCACCCCCCGGTGCATTTTGCTTCCTTTTGTGCTAGGTGGAACAAAATTGGTGTATATACTAATTGGGGCACGCCCAGTCGATTGGGCTTGGTCCCATACCTCTAGCGCCACCAGGTGCCGAGATATGGTATTGCACCCCCCATTGCATTTTGCTTCCTTTTGTGCAAGGTGGAACAAAATTGGTGTATATACTAATTGGGCCACGCCCAGTCGATTGGGCTTGGTCCCGTACCTCTAGCGCCGCCAGGTGCCGAGATATGGTATTGCACCCCCCGGTGCATTTTGCTTCCTTTTGTGCTAGGTGGAACAAAATTGGTGTATATACTAATTGGGCCACGCCCAGTCGATTGGGCTTGGTCCCGTACCTCTAGCGCCGCAAAGTTCTGAGATATGGTATTGCAACTGCTGCGACCTTTCTAGGCCGAGAAATGTTTCTGAAACACAATTATATTTGGTGTTATAACTCAGCCCAGAGAAGAGTCATTGACACTAACCTTATATTCCCATGATGACCTTGACGAGACCTTTCGATCGCACCTACTCCCGTGTGTCTGTGACTCTGCGTTAAAGAGATAATGTCACTTCCGTTCTGCACAGGAAGTGACATTATCTCGTCGTGGGAATGTCACAGAGGGACGGGGTAGGTGTTGTTTGAAAGGGGTCGGCAAGTCCTTTTGAATGACGTAGGTTACAATAGACTGTGACGTCAAGGGGCGGAGATACAAGGCAAAATATAATCGTGTTTTAAAAAAATATCTCGTGTTAGGAAGGTCGTAGAGACACAAACCGTACATCATTGGAAAGGGCTTGGCGAGTCGTGTTCAACGACACTTCGATCAAGTCGCTGCGGCCTTCCTAGGCCGAGATATGTTTCTGAAACACGATTATATTTGGTGTTATAACTCAGCCCAGAGAAGAGTCATTGACACTAACCTTATATTCCCATGATGAGCTTGATGAGACCTTTCGATCGCACCTACTCCCGTGTGTCTGTGACTCTGCGGTAAAGAGATAATGTCACTTCCGTTCTGCACAGGAAGTGACTTTATCTCGTCGTGGGAATGTCACAGAGGGACGGGGTAGGTGTTGTTTGAAAGGGGTCGGCAAGTCCTTTCGAATGACGTAGGTTACAATAATCTGTGACTCTGCGTTAAAGAGATAAAGCCACTTCCTGTGCAGAACGGAAGTGACATTATCTCGTCGTGGGAATGTCACGGTGGGACGGGGTAGGTGTTGTTTGAAAGGGGTCGGCAAGTCCTTTTGAATGACGTAGGTCACAATAGTCTGTGACGTCAAGGGGCGGAGATATAAGGCAAAATATAATCGTGTTTTAAAAAAATATCTCGTGTTAGGAAGGTCGTAGAGACACAAACCGTACATCATTGGAAAGGGCTTGGCGAGTCGTGTTCAACGACACTTCGATCAAGTTAGGGTTAGGGTTAGGGTTAGGGTTAGGGTTAGGGTTAGTTAGGGTTAGGGTTAGGGTTAGGGTTAGGGTTAGGGTTAGGGTTAGGGTTAGGTTTTCTGTATTTCCAGCCATCGGTTTCCGAAGATCCCGATGACGGTTGTGCACTGGCCATCCATTCCACTGACCGCTTTGAAATGGTATGGGATCAGTATTGTCTCCCACCGACTCTCCCTCTATTTTTATAAGTCTTTTTAGGTGTTATATTAATTATTAGTCTATTTATCTTTATGGACATATGTATGCTTGTATGAGTTAATGCATGTCTTTATTTATTTGTATATTTATTAATTAATTTATTAATCTTTTTCTCCCTTATTCTCTCCTCAAGGTCCAGTTCAATGTAAAAGCTCTAAGGAAATCCCAAAACCTGGTGCTATGCTGACATCTAGTGTTCAGAGAGGTGTTCTGACCTCTCAACACATGTGCAGGTAAGTTTTAAAGGGTCAAGGGTCAATCTTTACAACCTAGACTGGCAAGAGGAATAGCCGGGCAGAAACGAAGGGGTAAGTCCGTTAAATTGAATGATAAATATATTTATTTAATCCAAGCGGGCTATTTGGGCTGAGGGATATTTTATTTTTATTTTAAGCCGTGTTGTTTTTTTGCCAGGGTTCCCTTGGGTAGGTTTTAGGGTTCTGTTGGTGAATCCAGGGTTGTTTTGGGTAGGGTTAGGTAATGAGAGGGTTTGGATGTCCAGGGTTATTTTGGGTAGGGTTAGTTGATGAGAAGGGTTCAGATGTCCAGGGTTATTTTGGGTAGGGTTAGGTGGAGGGAGAGGTCAGATGTCCAGGGCTATTTTGGGTAGGGTTAGGTGAAGGAAGGGGTCAGATGTCCAGGGCTATTTTGGGTAGGGTTAGGTGAAGGAAGGGGTCAGATGTCCAGGGTTATTTTGGGTAGGATTAGGTTAGAAAAGGGGTCAGATGTCCTGGTGGCAGTGACGGGTAGGTTTTAGGTTTTGGGTTTTTGCAAGTTAGCAGTTTAAATGCGCTCTCCAATGTTGCAGCATTGCTTTGGCTGTCTGGGCCTTCCAGTGTATCCCGTCACTTTCAACAAAGAATTGTTCAATGGGGAGCGGTGGGATATAACTGGTGTTTTTCTTTGTGTGGTTGTTTAGATGTTCAATCATCATTTGCTCATCCAGTGGAAGCGTTCTAGCAAAATTGATGAGGGGAAAGAATACTTCCGTGTTGGGAAGTTTCTTGGTGACAGCCCTGCAGGTCTTTTGCAGTTCAGTAAAGGCCGCAATTGTGTACCTCTGTTGTCTATTGTTGAATCCAAAGGATAGGATGATCTTTTCAGGTTGAACTATAATTGTGGCCCTTTCAATTAAATTAGCCGCATGTTGTAGTTTGGCTCCCGGAAAGCTATCGACCTGTAGGTCAGGGCAGTTGTGGGTAGGCAGTCTGGATATGTTAGAGTCTCCTATTATAACATATTTTTTGTTTAAGGTGAGACTCCAATCTGACATTTTTTTGCCCGTGTTTATGTGTCTTATGGGCCCAGTTGCCGGAACATCACTGGCAGGGATTATAATCTGCCCCTTTGTGACCTTGGTTTCATTTGCGTTTGTATTAATAGGTGCTGTCACTGGGAGGAGATTTGTGGTTGTTTCTTCATTTCTATTATATTGGCCCTCTAATGTAGTCATCACCGAAAGGTCTTCGGCATTATTTTTTCTACCCATGTTTGTGTGGGGTGTGAGAGGGATTTTTTCAAGTAAGGCCTTTCTGGGCTTCGGTTGAGGAGTGTAGTATGAGGTGCTGGCCTCACCCTGTTCAACCTCCACTGTATTTTTTTGTGGAGCCCCCAAGTTGTAAAAGGATTCATCCCCTTCTTTAAGACACCTGGAAAGAGGTGAGAGGCCCTGTATGGGTGCCTCTGTGCTTTCAGCATATAAAGAAAAACTCATCAGAGATGAGTGATTTGAGTCTTTGCGGGCTGGTTGCACTGGTGGTATCATGGGTGAGCTTTCCCCATTATCAGGCTCTGTCTCAGGAATAACTGGTTCCTTTGCAAATGTCACCTCCTGGTGCGGTGACACATTAATATTAGCGCGTTGTGGCGCTTTGCTAAAAATGTTGGGGACACTATCAGGCAGAATTTCTTGGACTCTGCGGGGACTAGTTATTCTTTGTGTTCTAGGGGAAGGAATTGGGGCCTGTATGGGCCTAAGTATGACCTTTGGGTCCAATGGGTTGTGATACACTTCATCCTCATCCTCCTCATCAAAAGACCAGTCTCCACGGTGTTTTGGCGTGCTCACTGGGGTTCTTATTGTTTGGATTTCTATGTGTTGTACACCCTTTTTGTGGTGCACAGAAACTTGTGGTGGTATCAGGGAAGGGGGACCCTGAAACCTGGTGGGAGGAGAGGTGGAAGGTGTAGCGGGCCTTGTTGCTGCTACTTGGGCATATGTACGAGGGCTTGATGCCTCTCTGGTGACCGGGTTTGTTGGGTTCTGAGTCACTGTTTCTTCTCTGAAAAGTTCATCTGTGATAAGAGCTTCTGCCTGTTCGACAGTTTCAGTGTTGATTATGCCCCTATAATTTTTTTTAGTCCAGGTTGAAGCCACATCAAACGCTTGAGGCCAGTCTGCCTGGTCGGTTTGTTCACGGATTTTTTTCATGGTAACTTCAATCAGGGAATCGTAATGTTGTTCTAGGACTAATTGAGTTGTGTACAACCAGTTTTTTGCGTTTCCTTTCAGTAACTGATTGACTTGCTCGTCTGGGAAGGCCGGTTTAACCGTGTTGACCAGTAAGTTGGTCAGCCTCTGAAAGGTGATGGGTTGGTTTCCTTCGACTTTCGTCGTCACTTTCCCCTGGTGATGAACAAGTCTAATCAGTTGGTACATTAATTTGATAGTGTTTTTGAGTTTGGGAGGGGCTGGGATGAAATCTGTGTTCTGATGTAGTGCTCTATTGTTTATTTGATTCTGTTTTGTCCTGTCTGTGTTTTTCTGGAAGTAATTTTGTGTGTTTCTATTATTTTTAGGTTCTTTTTCGCTGGGGAGGACAACATCTTGGTCATGATATGGTGAGGTTCTGAGGTGTGCGACCTGTCTTGGTCTCTGCTCATCATGATACTCTTTTTCATTGTAGTGTTCAAATTCATTACTGGGTTAGGGTTAGGGTTAGGGTTAGGGTTAGGGTTAGGTTAGGGTTAGGGTTAGGGTTAGGGTAGGTTAGGTTAGGGTTAGGGTTAGGGTTAGGGTTAGGGTTAGGGTTAGGGTTAGGTTAGGGTTAGGGTTAGGGTTAGGGTTAGGGTTAGGGTTAGGGTTAGGGTTAGGGTTAGGGTTAGGGTTAGGGTTAGGTTAGGGTTAGGGTTAGGGTTAGGGTTAGGGTTAGGGTTAGGGTTAGGGTTAGGGTTAGGGTTAGGGTTAGGGTTAGGGTTAGGGTTAGGGTTAGGGTTAGGGTTAGGGTTAGGGTTAGGGTTAGGGTTAGGGTTAGGGTTAGGGTTAGGGTTAGGGTTAGGGTTAGGGTTAGGGTTAGGGTTAGGGTTAGGGTTAGGGTTAGGGTTAGGGTTAGGGTTAGGGTTAGGTTAGGGTTAGGGTTAGGGTTAGGGTTAGGGTTAGGGTTAGGGTTAGGGTTAGGGTTAGGGTTAGGGTTAGGGTTAGGGTTAGGGTTAGGGTTAGGGTTAGGGATAAAAACGAAAAGTGCACCCCCTTGAAGTGCACCCCCCCCGTAACTCCGCCCCCTTTGGTCCTAGGGGGCAGAAACTTCGCCCTTATACTAATTAGGCCACGCCCTGTCGATTGGGCGTGGTCCCATCCCTCTAGCTCCTCCCCTTTTCGAGATATGGTTTTGCACCCCCACAAGTGCACCCCCGCTTTAACTCCACCCCCTTTGGTCCTAGGGGGAGCAACCTTCGCCCATATACTAATTAGGCCACGCCCAGTCGATTGGGCTTGGTCCCATGCCTCTAGCGCCACCAGGTGCCGAGATATGATATTGCACCTTTTGTGATATTGCACCCCCCGGTGCATTTTGCTTCCTTTTGTGCTAGGTGGAACAAAATTGGTGTATATACTAATTGGGGCACGCCCAGTCGATTGGGCTTGGTCCCGTACCTCTAGCGCCACCAGGTGCCGAGATATGGTATTGCACCCCCGGTGAATTTTGCTTCCTTTTGTGCTAGGTGGAACAAAATTGGTGTATATACTAATTGGGGCATCCCCAGTCGATTGGGCTTGGTCCCATACCTCTAGCGCCACCAGGTGCCGAGATATGGTATTGCACCTTTTGTGATATTGCACCCCCCGGTGCATTTTGCTTCCTTTTGTGCTAGGTGGAACAAAATTGGTGTATATACTAATTGGGGCACGCCCAGTCGATTGGGCTTGGTCCCATACCTCTAGCGCCACCAGGTGCCGAGATATGGTATTGCACCCCCCGGTGCATTTTGCTTCCTTTTGTGCAAGGTGGAACAAAATTGGTGTATATACTAATTGGGCCACGCCCAGTCGATTGGGCTTGGTCCCGCACCTCTAGCGCCACCAGGTGCCGAGATATGGTATTGCACCTTTTGTGATATTGCACCCCCCGGTGCATTTTGCTTCCTTTTGTGCTAGGTGGAACAAAATTGGTGTATATACTAATTGGGGCACGCCCAGTCGATTGGGCTTGGTCCCATACCTCTAGCGCCACCAGGTGCCGAGATATGGTATTGCACCCCCCATTGCATTTTGCTTCCTTTTGTGCAAGGTGGAACAAAATTGGTGTATATACTAATTGGGCCACGCCCAGTCGATTGGGCTTGGTCCCGTACCTCTAGCGCCGCCAGGTGCCGAGATATGGTATTGCACCCCCCGGTGCATTTTGCTTCCTTTTGTGCTAGGTGGAACAAAATTGGTGTATATACTAATTGGGCCACGCCCAGTCGATTGGGCTTGGTCCCGTACCTCTAGCGCCGCAAAGTTCTGAGATATGGTATTGCAACTGCTGCGACCTTTCTAGGCCGAGAAATGTTTCTGAAACACAATTATATTTGGTGTTATAACTCAGCCCAGAGAAGAGTCATTGACACTAACCTTATATTCCCATGATGACCTTGACGAGACCTTTCGATCGCACCTACTCCCGTGTGTCTGTGACTCTGCGTTAAAGAGATAATGTCACTTCCGTTCTGCACAGGAAGTGACATTATCTCGTCGTGGGAATGTCACAGAGGGACGGGGTAGGTGTTGTTTGAAAGGGGTCGGCAAGTCCTTTTGAATGACGTAGGTTACAATAGACTGTGACGTCAAGGGGCGGAGATACAAGGCAAAATATAATCGTGTTTTAAAAAAATATCTCGTGTTAGGAAGGTCGTAGAGACACAAACCGTACATCATTGGAAAGGGCTTGGCGAGTCGTGTTCAACGACACTTCGATCAAGTCGCTGCGGCCTTCCTAGGCCGAGATATGTTTCTGAAACACGATTATATTTGGTGTTATAACTCAGCCCAGAGAAGAGTCATTGACACTAACCTTATATTCCCATGATGAGCTTGATGAGACCTTTCGATCGCACCTACTCCCGTGTGTCTGTGACTCTGCGGTAAAGAGATAATGTCACTTCCGTTCTGCACAGGAAGTGACTTTATCTCGTCGTGGGAATGTCACAGAGGGACGGGGTAGGTGTTGTTTGAAAGGGGTCGGCAAGTCCTTTCGAATGACGTAGGTTACAATAATCTGTGACTCTGCGTTAAAGAGATAAAGCCACTTCCTGTGCAGAACGGAAGTGACATTATCTCGTCGTGGGAATGTCACGGTGGGACGGGGTAGGTGTTGTTTGAAAGGGGTCGGCAAGTCCTTTTGAATGACGTAGGTCACAATAGTCTGTGACGTCAAGGGGCGGAGATATAAGGCAAAATATAATCGTGTTTTAAAAAAATATCTCGTGTTAGGAAGGTCGTAGAGACACAAACCGTACATCATTGGAAAGGGCTTGGCGAGTCGTGTTCAACGACACTTCGATCAAGTTAGGGTTAGGGTTAGGGTTAGGGTTAGGGTTAGGGTTAGTTAGGGTTAGGGTTAGGGTTAGGGTTAGGGTTAGGGTTAGGGTTAGGGTTAGGTTTTCTGTATTTCCAGCCATCGGTTTCCGAAGATCCCGATGACGGTTGTGCACTGGCCATCCATTCCACTGACCGCTTTGAAATGGTATGGGATCAGTATTGTCTCCCACCGACTCTCCCTCTATTTTTATAAGTCTTTTTAGGTGTTATATTAATTATTAGTCTATTTATCTTTATGGACATATGTATGCTTGTATGAGTTAATGCATGTCTTTATTTATTTGTATATTTATTAATTAATTTATTAATCTTTTTCTCCCTTATTCTCTCCTCAAGGTCCAGTTCAATGTAAAAGCTCTAAGGAAATCCCAAAACCTGGTGCTATGCTGACATCTAGTGTTCAGAGAGGTGTTCTGACCTCTCAACACATGTGCAGGTAAGTTTTAAAGGGTCAAGGGTCAATCTTTACAACCTAGACTGGCAAGAGGAATAGCCGGGCAGAAACGAAGGGGTAAGTCCGTTAAATTGAATGATAAATATATTTATTTAATCCAAGCGGGCTATTTGGGCTGAGGGATATTTTATTTTTATTTTAAGCCGTGTTGTTTTTTTGCCAGGGTTCCCTTGGGTAGGTTTTAGGGTTCTGTTGGTGAATCCAGGGTTGTTTTGGGTAGGGTTAGGTAATGAGAGGGTTTGGATGTCCAGGGTTATTTTGGGTAGGGTTAGTTGATGAGAAGGGTTCAGATGTCCAGGGTTATTTTGGGTAGGGTTAGGTGGAGGGAGAGGTCAGATGTCCAGGGCTATTTTGGGTAGGGTTAGGTGAAGGAAGGGGTCAGATGTCCAGGGCTATTTTGGGTAGGGTTAGGTGAAGGAAGGGGTCAGATGTCCAGGGTTATTTTGGGTAGGATTAGGTTAGAAAAGGGGTCAGATGTCCTGGTGGCAGTGACGGGTAGGTTTTAGGTTTTGGGTTTTTGCAAGTTAGCAGTTTAAATGCGCTCTCCAATGTTGCAGCATTGCTTTGGCTGTCTGGGCCTTCCAGTGTATCCCGTCACTTTCAACAAAGAATTGTTCAATGGGGAGCGGTGGGATATAACTGGTGTTTTTCTTTGTGTGGTTGTTTAGATGTTCAATCATCATTTGCTCATCCAGTGGAAGCGTTCTAGCAAAATTGATGAGGGGAAAGAATACTTCCGTGTTGGGAAGTTTCTTGGTGACAGCCCTGCAGGTCTTTTGCAGTTCAGTAAAGGCCGCAATTGTGTACCTCTGTTGTCTATTGTTGAATCCAAAGGATAGGATGATCTTTTCAGGTTGAACTATAATTGTGGCCCTTTCAATTAAATTAGCCGCATGTTGTAGTTTGGCTCCCGGAAAGCTATCGACCTGTAGGTCAGGGCAGTTGTGGGTAGGCAGTCTGGATATGTTAGAGTCTCCTATTATAACATATTTTTTGTTTAAGGTGAGACTCCAATCTGACATTTTTTTGCCCGTGTTTATGTGTCTTATGGGCCCAGTTGCCGGAACATCACTGGCAGGGATTATAATCTGCCCCTTTGTGACCTTGGTTTCATTTGCGTTTGTATTAATAGGTGCTGTCACTGGGAGGAGATTTGTGGTTGTTTCTTCATTTCTATTATATTGGCCCTCTAATGTAGTCATCACCGAAAGGTCTTCGGCATTATTTTTTCTACCCATGTTTGTGTGGGGTGTGAGAGGGATTTTTTCAAGTAAGGCCTTTCTGGGCTTCGGTTGAGGAGTGTAGTATGAGGTGCTGGCCTCACCCTGTTCAACCTCCACTGTATTTTTTTGTGGAGCCCCCAAGTTGTAAAAGGATTCATCCCCTTCTTTAAGACACCTGGAAAGAGGTGAGAGGCCCTGTATGGGTGCCTCTGTGCTTTCAGCATATAAAGAAAAACTCATCAGAGATGAGTGATTTGAGTCTTTGCGGGCTGGTTGCACTGGTGGTATCATGGGTGAGCTTTCCCCATTATCAGGCTCTGTCTCAGGAATAACTGGTTCCTTTGCAAATGTCACCTCCTGGTGCGGTGACACATTAATATTAGCGCGTTGTGGCGCTTTGCTAAAAATGTTGGGGACACTATCAGGCAGAATTTCTTGGACTCTGCGGGGACTAGTTATTCTTTGTGTTCTAGGGGAAGGAATTGGGGCCTGTATGGGCCTAAGTATGACCTTTGGGTCCAATGGGTTGTGATACACTTCATCCTCATCCTCCTCATCAAAAGACCAGTCTCCACGGTGTTTTGGCGTGCTCACTGGGGTTCTTATTGTTTGGATTTCTATGTGTTGTACACCCTTTTTGTGGTGCACAGAAACTTGTGGTGGTATCAGGGAAGGGGGACCCTGAAACCTGGTGGGAGGAGAGGTGGAAGGTGTAGCGGGCCTTGTTGCTGCTACTTGGGCATATGTACGAGGGCTTGATGCCTCTCTGGTGACCGGGTTTGTTGGGTTCTGAGTCACTGTTTCTTCTCTGAAAAGTTCATCTGTGATAAGAGCTTCTGCCTGTTCGACAGTTTCAGTGTTGATTATGCCCCTATAATTTTTTTTAGTCCAGGTTGAAGCCACATCAAACGCTTGAGGCCAGTCTGCCTGGTCGGTTTGTTCACGGATTTTTTTCATGGTAACTTCAATCAGGGAATCGTAATGTTGTTCTAGGACTAATTGAGTTGTGTACAACCAGTTTTTTGCGTTTCCTTTCAGTAACTGATTGACTTGCTCGTCTGGGAAGGCCGGTTTAACCGTGTTGACCAGTAAGTTGGTCAGCCTCTGAAAGGTGATGGGTTGGTTTCCTTCGACTTTCGTCGTCACTTTCCCCTGGTGATGAACAAGTCTAATCAGTTGGTACATTAATTTGATAGTGTTTTTGAGTTTGGGAGGGGCTGGGATGAAATCTGTGTTCTGATGTAGTGCTCTATTGTTTATTTGATTCTGTTTTGTCCTGTCTGTGTTTTTCTGGAAGTAATTTTGTGTGTTTCTATTATTTTTAGGTTCTTTTTCGCTGGGGAGGACAACATCTTGGTCATGATATGGTGAGGTTCTGAGGTGTGCGACCTGTCTTGGTCTCTGCTCATCATGATACTCTTTTTCATTGTAGTGTTCAAATTCATTACTGGGTTAGGGTTAGGGTTAGGGTTAGGGTTAGGGTTAGGTTAGGGTTAGGGTTAGGGTTAGGGTAGGTTAGGAGAAGAGAAAGCCACAAAGCAGATCGTCCATCACAAGGAAATAATCCTCACGACGGACAATCCACCCCGGGTTGTGCACTGTCCTATGTGTTCGGGCCGCCACCCCAAAAGTGCATCCAAGTATCACACGAGAACTGCTCGAGAAAGCCAACACGACTTCGTAAGAAAGCCCACTGGACCACGGAGGTCTACACTCCCTAAACGAAAACCGATATGGGACTCAAAATATTTTTTAGGTGTTGTGGAGGATCCCAAGTAGGGCTAGAATAAGACGGGCTGTTGCCATCCCAAGTAGGGCTAGAATGAGAAGGGCTGTTGCCATCAGGGTTCGTGCAAAACGCGGGGTAGGTTTTAGTGCTGTGTTTGGGTAAGGGACATAAAATTTAATTTAATTCTCAGGACAACACGACGTCTGTATGGACGAAAGTAACTATTTTGGGTTCTACTACATCATTCCCCTGATGATGGAGACCGCAATCAAATTCTCAGACAAACTCAACGTCTGTATGGACGAAGGTAAGTATTTATTTAGGCTCTACTACATCATTCCTCACATGATGGAGGCCACTGTCGGTCATTCAGGCCTGCGTCGCGACGTTTCGAAATATGTGTATCTTCCTCAGGCGAAGCCAGAATGACACATGTCACCTTTTCTCACCATCTCACAGCTTTTAAACACCATGTGGGTGGGGCTCTTTGCCCTATAACCAATCTCCCTTCATCACTTTATTGTGTTTCATAAATCGTTTTGCACATTATTAACCATATTGGTGTTTATACATTATAATCCATATTGGTATTAATTCCTACAACACTATAAAGAATTTATATAACTGTAAACCAGGAAGCGGACACTCTCATGGACAAGGCGTTTACAAACAAAGAAGTAGGCATCTCGCAAACAAATCCCATGTTCAACCAGACGACTCAAAGGGAGGTCCTTAGACATGGCGCTGGCTAGATCAGGAGAAGAGAAAGCCACAAAGCAGATCGTCCATCACAAGGAAATAATCCTCACGACGGACAATCCACCCCGGGTTGTGCACTGTCCTATGTGTTCGGGCCGCCACCCCAAAAGTGCATCCAAGTATCACACGAGAACTGCTCGAGAAAGCCAACACGACTTCGTAAGAAAGCCCACTGGACCACGGAGGTCTACACTCCCTAAACGAAAACCGATATGGGACTCAAAATATTTTTTAGGTGTTGTGGAGGATCCCAAGTAGGGCTAGAATAAGACGGGCTGTTGCCATCCCAAGTAGGGCTAGAATGAGAAGGGCTGTTGCCATCAGGGTTCGTGCAAAACGCGGGGTAGGTTTTAGTGCTGTGTTTGGGTAAGGGACATAAAATTTAATTTAATTCTCAGGACAACACGACGTCTGTATGGACGAAAGTAACTATTTTGGGTTCTACTACATCATTCCCCTGATGATGGAGACCGCAATCAAATTCTCAGACAAACTCAACGTCTGTATGGACGAAGGTAAGTATTTATTTAGGCTCTACTACATCATTCCTCACATGATGGAGGCCACTGTCGGTCATTCAGGCCTGCGTCGCGACGTTTCGAAATATGTGTATCTTCCTCAGGCGAAGCCAGAATGACACATGTCACCTTTTCTCACCATCTCACAGCTTTTAAACACCATGTGGGTGGGGCTCTTTGCCCTATAACCAATCTCCCTTCATCACTTTATTGTGTTTCATAAATCGTTTTGCACATTATTAACCATATTGGTGTTTATACATTATAATCCATATTGGTATTAATTCCTACAACACTATAAAGAATTTATATAACTGTAAACCAGGAAGCGGACACTCTCATGGACAAGGCGTTTACAAACAAAGAAGTAGGCATCTCGCAAACAAATCCCATGTTCAACCAGACGACTCAAAGGGAGGTCCTTAGACATGGCGCTGGCTAGATCAGGAGAAGAGAAAGCCACAAAGCAGATCGTCCATCACAAGGAAATAATCCTCACGACGGACAATCCACCCCGGGTTGTGCACTGTCCTATGTGTTCGGGCCGCCACCCCAAAAGTGCATCCAAGTATCACACGAGAACTGCTCGAGAAAGCCAACACGACTTCGTAAGAAAGCCCACTGGACCACGGAGGTCTACACTCCCTAAACGAAAACCGATATGGGACTCAAAATATTTTTTAGGTGTTGTGGAGGATCCCAAGTAGGGCTAGAATAAGACGGGCTGTTGCCATCCCAAGTAGGGCTAGAATGAGAAGGGCTGTTGCCATCAGGGTTCGTGCAAAACGCGGGGTAGGTTTTAGTGCTGTGTTTGGGTAAGGGACATAAAATTTAATTTAATTCTCAGGACAACACGACGTCTGTATGGACGAAAGTAACTATTTTGGGTTCTACTACATCATTCCCCTGATGATGGAGACCGCAATCAAATTCTCAGACAAACTCAACGTCTGTATGGACGAAGGTAAGTATTTATTTAGGCTCTACTACATCATTCCTCACATGATGGAGGCCACTGTCGGTCATTCAGGCCTGCGTCGCGACGTTTCGAAATATGTGTATCTTCCTCAGGCGAAGCCAGAATGACACATGTCACCTTTTCTCACCATCTCACAGCTTTTAAACACCATGTGGGTGGGGCTCTTTGCCCTATAACCAATCTCCCTTCATCACTTTATTGTGTTTCATAAATCGTTTTGCACATTATTAACCATATTGGTGTTTATACATTATAATCCATATTGGTATTAATTCCTACAACACTATAAAGAATTTATATAACTGTAAACCAGGAAGCGGACACTCTCATGGACAAGGCGTTTACAAACAAAGAAGTAGGCATCTCGCAAACAAATCCCATGTTCAACCAGACGACTCAAAGGGAGGTCCTTAGACATGGCGCTGGCTAGATCAGGAGAAGAGAAAGCCACAAAGCAGATCGTCCATCACAAGGAAATAATCCTCACGACGGACAATCCACCCCGGGTTGTGCACTGTCCTATGTGTTCGGGCCGCCACCCCAAAAGTGCATCCAAGTATCACACGAGAACTGCTCGAGAAAGCCAACACGACTTCGTAAGAAAGCCCACTGGACCACGGAGGTCTACACTCCCTAAACGAAAACCGATATGGGACTCAAAATATTTTTTAGGTGTTGTGGAGGATCCCAAGTAGGGCTAGAATAAGACGGGCTGTTGCCATCCCAAGTAGGGCTAGAATGAGAAGGGCTGTTGCCATCAGGGTTCGTGCAAAACGCGGGGTAGGTTTTAGTGCTGTGTTTGGGTAAGGGACATAAAATTTAATTTAATTCTCAGGACAACACGACGTCTGTATGGACGAAAGTAACTATTTTGGGTTCTACTACATCATTCCCCTGATGATGGAGACCGCAATCAAATTCTCAGACAAACTCAACGTCTGTATGGACGAAGGTAAGTATTTATTTAGGCTCTACTACATCATTCCTCACATGATGGAGGCCACTGTCGGTCATTCAGGCCTGCGTCGCGACGTTTCGAAATATGTGTATCTTCCTCAGGCGAAGCCAGAATGACACATGTCACCTTTTCTCACCATCTCACAGCTTTTAAACACCATGTGGGTGGGGCTCTTTGCCCTATAACCAATCTCCCTTCATCACTTTATTGTGTTTCATAAATCGTTTTGCACATTATTAACCATATTGGTGTTTATACATTATAATCCATATTGGTATTAATTCCTACAACACTATAAAGAATTTATATAACTGTAAACCAGGAAGCGGACACTCTCATGGACAAGGCGTTTACAAACAAAGAAGTAGGCATCTCGCAAACAAATCCCATGTTCAACCAGACGACTCAAAGGGAGGTCCTTAGACATGGCGCTGGCTAGATCAGGAGAAGAGAAAGCCACAAAGCAGATCGTCCATCACAAGGAAATAATCCTCACGACGGACAATCCACCCCGGGTTGTGCACTGTCCTATGTGTTCGGGCCGCCACCCCAAAAGTGCATCCAAGTATCACACGAGAACTGCTCGAGAAAGCCAACACGACTTCGTAAGAAAGCCCACTGGACCACGGAGGTCTACACTCCCTAAACGAAAACCGATATGGGACTCAAAATATTTTTTAGGTGTTGTGGAGGATCCCAAGTAGGGCTAGAATAAGACGGGCTGTTGCCATCCCAAGTAGGGCTAGAATGAGAAGGGCTGTTGCCATCAGGGTTCGTGCAAAACGCGGGGTAGGTTTTAGTGCTGTGTTTGGGTAAGGGACATAAAATTTAATTTAATTCTCAGGACAACACGACGTCTGTATGGACGAAAGTAACTATTTTGGGTTCTACTACATCATTCCCCTGATGATGGAGACCGCAATCAAATTCTCAGACAAACTCAACGTCTGTATGGACGAAGGTAAGTATTTATTTAGGCTCTACTACATCATTCCTCACATGATGGAGGCCACTGTCGGTCATTCAGGCCTGCGTCGCGACGTTTCGAAATATGTGTATCTTCCTCAGGCGAAGCCAGAATGACACATGTCACCTTTTCTCACCATCTCACAGCTTTTAAACACCATGTGGGTGGGGCTCTTTGCCCTATAACCAATCTCCCTTCATCACTTTATTGTGTTTCATAAATCGTTTTGCACATTATTAACCATATTGGTGTTTATACATTATAATCCATATTGGTATTAATTCCTACAACACTATAAAGAATTTATATAACTGTAAACCAGGAAGCGGACACTCTCATGGACAAGGCGTTTACAAACAAAGAAGTAGGCATCTCGCAAACAAATCCCATGTTCAACCAGACGACTCAAAGGGAGGTCCTTAGACATGGCGCTGGCTAGATCAGGAGAAGAGAAAGCCACAAAGCAGATCGTCCATCACAAGGAAATAATCCTCACGACGGACAATCCACCCCGGGTTGTGCACTGTCCTATGTGTTCGGGCCGCCACCCCAAAAGTGCATCCAAGTATCACACGAGAACTGCTCGAGAAAGCCAACACGACTTCGTAAGAAAGCCCACTGGACCACGGAGGTCTACACTCCCTAAACGAAAACCGATATGGGACTCAAAATATTTTTTAGGTGTTGTGGAGGATCCCAAGTAGGGCTAGAATAAGACGGGCTGTTGCCATCCCAAGTAGGGCTAGAATGAGAAGGGCTGTTGCCATCAGGGTTCGTGCAAAACGCGGGGTAGGTTTTAGTGCTGTGTTTGGGTAAGGGACATAAAATTTAATTTAATTCTCAGGACAACACGACGTCTGTATGGACGAAAGTAACTATTTTGGGTTCTACTACATCATTCCCCTGATGATGGAGACCGCAATCAAATTCTCAGACAAACTCAACGTCTGTATGGACGAAGGTAAGTATTTATTTAGGCTCTACTACATCATTCCTCACATGATGGAGGCCACTGTCGGTCATTCAGGCCTGCGTCGCGACGTTTCGAAATATGTGTATCTTCCTCAGGCGAAGCCAGAATGACACATGTCACCTTTTCTCACCATCTCACAGCTTTTAAACACCATGTGGGTGGGGCTCTTTGCCCTATAACCAATCTCCCTTCATCACTTTATTGTGTTTCATAAATCGTTTTGCACATTATTAACCATATTGGTGTTTATACATTATAATCCATATTGGTATTAATTCCTACAACACTATAAAGAATTTATATAACTGTAAACCAGGAAGCGGACACTCTCATGGACAAGGCGTTTACAAACAAAGAAGTAGGCATCTCGCAAACAAATCCCATGTTCAACCAGACGACTCAAAGGGAGGTCCTTAGACATGGCGCTGGCTAGATCAGGAGAAGAGAAAGCCACAAAGCAGATCGTCCATCACAAGGAAATAATCCTCACGACGGACAATCCACCCCGGGTTGTGCACTGTCCTATGTGTTCGGGCCGCCACCCCAAAAGTGCATCCAAGTATCACACGAGAACTGCTCGAGAAAGCCAACACGACTTCGTAAGAAAGCCCACTGGACCACGGAGGTCTACACTCCCTAAACGAAAACCGATATGGGACTCAAAATATTTTTTAGGTGTTGTGGAGGATCCCAAGTAGGGCTAGAATAAGACGGGCTGTTGCCATCCCAAGTAGGGCTAGAATGAGAAGGGCTGTTGCCATCAGGGTTCGTGCAAAACGCGGGGTAGGTTTTAGTGCTGTGTTTGGGTAAGGGACATAAAATTTAATTTAATTCTCAGGACAACACGACGTCTGTATGGACGAAAGTAACTATTTTGGGTTCTACTACATCATTCCCCTGATGATGGAGACCGCAATCAAATTCTCAGACAAACTCAACGTCTGTATGGACGAAGGTAAGTATTTATTTAGGCTCTACTACATCATTCCTCACATGATGGAGGCCACTGTCGGTCATTCAGGCCTGCGTCGCGACGTTTCGAAATATGTGTATCTTCCTCAGGCGAAGCCAGAATGACACATGTCACCTTTTCTCACCATCTCACAGCTTTTAAACACCATGTGGGTGGGGCTCTTTGCCCTATAACCAATCTCCCTTCATCACTTTATTGTGTTTCATAAATCGTTTTGCACATTATTAACCATATTGGTGTTTATACATTATAATCCATATTGGTATTAATTCCTACAACACTATAAAGAATTTATATAACTGTAAACCAGGAAGCGGACACTCTCATGGACAAGGCGTTTACAAACAAAGAAGTAGGCATCTCGCAAACAAATCCCATGTTCAACCAGACGACTCAAAGGGAGGTCCTTAGACATGGCGCTGGCTAGATCAGGAGAAGAGAAAGCCACAAAGCAGATCGTCCATCACAAGGAAATAATCCTCACGACGGACAATCCACCCCGGGTTGTGCACTGTCCTATGTGTTCGGGCCGCCACCCCAAAAGTGCATCCAAGTATCACACGAGAACTGCTCGAGAAAGCCAACACGACTTCGTAAGAAAGCCCACTGGACCACGGAGGTCTACACTCCCTAAACGAAAACCGATATGGGACTCAAAATATTTTTTAGGTGTTGTGGAGGATCCCAAGTAGGGCTAGAATAAGACGGGCTGTTGCCATCCCAAGTAGGGCTAGAATGAGAAGGGCTGTTGCCATCAGGGTTCGTGCAAAACGCGGGGTAGGTTTTAGTGCTGTGTTTGGGTAAGGGACATAAAATTTAATTTAATTCTCAGGACAACACGACGTCTGTATGGACGAAAGTAACTATTTTGGGTTCTACTACATCATTCCCCTGATGATGGAGACCGCAATCAAATTCTCAGACAAACTCAACGTCTGTATGGACGAAGGTAAGTATTTATTTAGGCTCTACTACATCATTCCTCACATGATGGAGGCCACTGTCGGTCATTCAGGCCTGCGTCGCGACGTTTCGAAATATGTGTATCTTCCTCAGGCGAAGCCAGAATGACACATGTCACCTTTTCTCACCATCTCACAGCTTTTAAACACCATGTGGGTGGGGCTCTTTGCCCTATAACCAATCTCCCTTCATCACTTTATTGTGTTTCATAAATCGTTTTGCACATTATTAACCATATTGGTGTTTATACATTATAATCCATATTGGTATTAATTCCTACAACACTATAAAGAATTTATATAACTGTAAACCAGGAAGCGGACACTCTCATGGACAAGGCGTTTACAAACAAAGAAGTAGGCATCTCGCAAACAAATCCCATGTTCAACCAGACGACTCAAAGGGAGGTCCTTAGACATGGCGCTGGCTAGATCAGGAGAAGAGAAAGCCACAAAGCAGATCGTCCATCACAAGGAAATAATCCTCACGACGGACAATCCACCCCGGGTTGTGCACTGTCCTATGTGTTCGGGCCGCCACCCCAAAAGTGCATCCAAGTATCACACGAGAACTGCTCGAGAAAGCCAACACGACTTCGTAAGAAAGCCCACTGGACCACGGAGGTCTACACTCCCTAAACGAAAACCGATATGGGACTCAAAATATTTTTTAGGTGTTGTGGAGGATCCCAAGTAGGGCTAGAATAAGACGGGCTGTTGCCATCCCAAGTAGGGCTAGAATGAGAAGGGCTGTTGCCATCAGGGTTCGTGCAAAACGCGGGGTAGGTTTTAGTGCTGTGTTTGGGTAAGGGACATAAAATTTAATTTAATTCTCAGGACAACACGACGTCTGTATGGACGAAAGTAACTATTTTGGGTTCTACTACATCATTCCCCTGATGATGGAGACCGCAATCAAATTCTCAGACAAACTCAACGTCTGTATGGACGAAGGTAAGTATTTATTTAGGCTCTACTACATCATTCCTCACATGATGGAGGCCACTGTCGGTCATTCAGGCCTGCGTCGCGACGTTTCGAAATATGTGTATCTTCCTCAGGCGAAGCCAGAATGACACATGTCACCTTTTCTCACCATCTCACAGCTTTTAAACACCATGTGGGTGGGGCTCTTTGCCCTATAACCAATCTCCCTTCATCACTTTATTGTGTTTCATAAATCGTTTTGCACATTATTAACCATATTGGTGTTTATACATTATAATCCATATTGGTATTAATTCCTACAACACTATAAAGAATTTATATAACTGTAAACCAGGAAGCGGACACTCTCATGGACAAGGCGTTTACAAACAAAGAAGTAGGCATCTCGCAAACAAATCCCATGTTCAACCAGACGACTCAAAGGGAGGTCCTTAGACATGGCGCTGGCTAGATCAGGAGAAGAGAAAGCCACAAAGCAGATCGTCCATCACAAGGAAATAATCCTCACGACGGACAATCCACCCCGGGTTGTGCACTGTCCTATGTGTTCGGGCCGCCACCCCAAAAGTGCATCCAAGTATCACACGAGAACTGCTCGAGAAAGCCAACACGACTTCGTAAGAAAGCCCACTGGACCACGGAGGTCTACACTCCCTAAACGAAAACCGATATGGGACTCAAAATATTTTTTAGGTGTTGTGGAGGATCCCAAGTAGGGCTAGAATAAGACGGGCTGTTGCCATCCCAAGTAGGGCTAGAATGAGAAGGGCTGTTGCCATCAGGGTTCGTGCAAAACGCGGGGTAGGTTTTAGTGCTGTGTTTGGGTAAGGGACATAAAATTTAATTTAATTCTCAGGACAACACGACGTCTGTATGGACGAAAGTAACTATTTTGGGTTCTACTACATCATTCCCCTGATGATGGAGACCGCAATCAAATTCTCAGACAAACTCAACGTCTGTATGGACGAAGGTAAGTATTTATTTAGGCTCTACTACATCATTCCTCACATGATGGAGGCCACTGTCGGTCATTCAGGCCTGCGT